>NC_061513.1:238849955-239015243 GCF_022539505.1 Lolium rigidum
TTGGTGTTATATCAGACTTGCATACTACACCATGCAGTGGTATGCCGGGTCACCACACCGGTGCCATCCCGAGTTCATTAATGGCATGCATTATTTTCTCAACGTGGCTGAGGCAAACAGGCGGTCGAATGGTTTCATGTATTGTCCATGTAGTTCCTGTAAGAATATGAAGGATTACTCTACCTCAAAGACCCTTCACGTCCACCTGCTGGAGAACGGTTTCATGCCCAGCTATAATTGTTGGACCAAGCACGGAGAAAGAGGGGTTATATTGGAAGACAACGAAGAAGAAGAGGATAGTGACAACTATCCCTTATTCACTGAAGACGGTGATAGTAGAATGGGGGAAGACGAAGTCGAAGAAGAGCCCATTTTCGATGAGCCGATTTTTGATGACTCGGATGACGATTTGGGTCGGGCCATTCTTGATGCGAAGATGAACTGCGGAAATGAAAAGGAGAGGTTGAAGTTGGAGAAAATGTTAGAGGATCACAACAAATTGTTGTACCCAAATTGCGAAAATGGTCGAAAAAGCTGGGTACCACGCTGGAATTGCTGCAGATGGAAGGCGAGAGAATGGTACTTCTGACAAGGGATTTGAAAAGTTGCTGAAAATAATAAAGAAGATGCTTCCAGGGGAGAACGTATTGCCCTCTAGCACGTACGAAGAAAAGAAGGTTGTCTGCCCTCTAGGATTAAAGGTGCAGAAGATACATGCACGCATCAATGACTGCATCCTCTACCGCGGGGAGTACGAGAATTTGAATGCATGCCCGATATGTACTGCATTGAGGTATAAGATCAGGCGAGATGACCCTAGCGATGTTGAGGCGCGAGTCCACCCCCAGGAAGAGGGTTCCTGCGAAGGTGATGTGGTATGCTCCTATAATACCACGATTGAAACGTTTGTTCCAGAACAAAGAGCATGCCAAGTTCTTCCGATGGCACAAAGAGGACCGTAAGAAATATGTGATGCTGAGACACCCCGCTGACGGGTCGCAGTGGAGAAAAATCGAAGGAGAGTTCAAGTAATTTTCAGATGACGCAAGGAACTTAAGATTTGGTCTAAGTACAGATGGCTTTAATCCTTTCGGGGAGCAGAGCTCCAGTCATAGCACCCGGCCGTTGACTCTATGTATCTATAAACTTCCTCCTTGGTTGTGCATGAAGCGGAAGTTCATTATGATGCCAGTGCTCATCCAGGGCCCGAAGCAACCCGGCAACGACATTGATGTGTACCTGAGGCCATTGGTTGAAGAACTTTTAGAGTTGTGTGATACGTCCCAAACGTATCTATAATTTCTTATGTTCCATGCTACTTTTATGATGATACTCACATGTTTTATACACATTATATGTCATTATTATGCATTTTCCGGCACTAACCTATTGACGAGATGCCGAAGAGTCAGTTGATGTTTTCTGCTGCTTTTGGTTTCAGAAATCCTAGTAAGGAAATATTCTCGGAATTGGACGAAATCAACGCCCAGGGGCCTATTTTTACACGAAGCTTCCAGAAGACCGGAGGGGAGACGAAGTGGGGCCACGGGGCGCTGCCACACTAGGGCGGCGTGGCCTAGAGGGGGCCCGCGCAGCCCTAGCGTGTGGGGCCCCGTGACTCTCCCGACTCCGCCCTTCCGCCTACTTAAAGCCTCCGTCGCGAAACCCCCAGTACCGAGAGCCACGATACGGAAAACCTTCCAGAGACGCCGCCGCCGCCAATCCCATCTCGGGGATTCAGGAGATCGCCTCCGGCACCCTGCCGGAGAGGGGAATCATCTCCCGGAGGTCTCTTCATCGCCATGATCGCCTCCGGATCGATGTGTGAGTAGTCCACCCCTGGACTATGGGTCCATAGCAGTAGCTAGATGGTCGTCTTCTCCTCATTGTGCTATCATGTTAGATCTTGTGAGCTGCTTATCATGATCAAGATCATCTATTTGTAATGCTACATGTTGTGTTTGTTGGGATCCGATGAATATTGAATACTATGTCAAGTTGATTATCAATCTATCATATATGTTATTTATGTTCTTGCATGCTCTCCGTTGCTAGTAGAGGCTCCGGCCAAGTTGATACTTGTGACTCCAAGAGGGAGTATTTATGCTCGATAGTGGGTTCATGCCTCCATTAAATCTGGGACAAGTGATGTGAAAGTTCTAAGGTTGTGGATGTGTTGTTGCCACTAGGGATACAACATCGATGCTTTGTCCAAGGATATTTGTGTTGATTACATTACGCACCATACTTAATGCAATTGTCCGTTGTTTACAACTTAATACCGGAGGGGTTCGGATGATAACTCGAAGGTGGACTTTTTAGGCATAGATGCATGCTGGATAGCGGTCTATGTACTTTGTCGTAATGCCCTGATTGAATCTCATAGTACTCATCATGATATATGTATGTGCATTGTTATGCCTTCTTTATTTGTCAATTGCCCAACTGTAATTTGTTCACCCAACATCTGTTTATCTTAAAGTTGAAGTTCGTTCCTTTAAGCAACAAGGGGGAGAAAGTTTTAAAGATGCTTGGTATAGAATTAGCGATGCTCATCATAGGTGCATTAAGAAACACTCCACTATTATACTACTTAGGAACTTTTATGTTGGAATCTCTAGCTGGAATAGGTATGTTCTTGATACTCTTGCGGGAGGTAATTTCCTAGGCACTCCGGCTTTAGAAGCTAGTTGCATTATTGGGAGTCTAGTTGGAATACCACCTGTTAATGAAGCTAAAATTGAAATCTCTCTTGAAGATGTCATGAAAAAGTTGGAAGCCATAGAAAAAGATCTTCCAAGTATTGAGACTAAATTGGGAATCTTACTTAATAGCACTGATAAACTTGATAAATCTCTAGGTGGAATTAATGAGAGAATTTCTGTTTTAGAAACTTGTGCTACTCATGATAATCGAACCCATAGGATTAGTGAACTTGAAGAAGCTATGGGAACCTTGGGTTCAACTTTTTCTTCTATTAAGTTTAAGGAGAAAGCTTATGTGGGTAAGGAGCAAAAGTTTACGTATGTCTCTAAAGTGCCTAAACCAAAAAAATATTATTATAGGCCTAAAATTGACAAAGCCCTTAGTACCACTACGGATGGGGGAGCTTATGATGTTGATGCTTCATCTCTTGACAACACTTGATACACACTTTCTGCGCCTAGCTGAAAGGCGTTAAAGAAAAGCGCTTATGGGAGACAACCCATTATTTTACTTCTGCACTTTATTTTATATTTGAGTCTTGGAAGTTGTTTAATACTGTAGCAACCTCTCCTTATCTTTATTTTATTGCATAGTTATGCCAAGTAAAGTCTTTGATAGTAAAGCCAATACTAGATTTGGATTACTGCGCAGGAACAGATTTCTTGCTGTCACGAATTTGGGCAGTAGTCTCCGTAGAAAAATCAAAAAAATCTTTCAATTTACGTGCGTGATCCTCAGATATGTACGCAACTTTCATTCAATTTGGGCATTTTCATCTGAGCAAGTCTGGTGTCACTTTCAAATTCGTCTTTACGAACTGTTCTGTTTTGACAGATTCTGCCTTTTATTTCGCATTGCCTGTTTTGCTATGTTAGATGGATTTATTTGTTCCATTAACTTTCAGTAGCTTTGTGAAATGTCCAGAAGTGTTAATAATAATTATGTCACCTCTGAATATATGAATTATGCACTGACCCTCTAATGAGTTTGTTTCGAGTTTGGTGTGGAGGAAGTTTTCAAGGGTCAAGAGAGGAGGATGATACAATATGATCAAGAAGAGTGAAAAGTCAAAGATTGGGGATGCCCCTGTGGTTCATCCCTGCATATTTTAAGAAGACTCAAGCGTCTAAGCTTGGGGATGCCCAAGGCATCCCTTCTTCATCGACAACTTATCAGGTTCCTCTAGTGAAACTATTTTTTTTTATTCCGTCACATCTTATGTGCTTTACTTGGAGCGTCTGTTTGTTTTTATTTTTGTTTTTGTTTGAATAAAATCGGATCCTAGCATTCTTTGTTTGGGAGAGAGACACGCTCCGCTGTTTCGTATGAACACATGTGTTCTTAGCTTCATCTTTAATGTTCATTGCGAAATTTGAACTACTTCATTCATTGTTATATGGTTGGAAACAGAAAATGCCGCATGTGGTAAATGGTTTAATGTCTTGAATAATGTGATACTTGGCAATTGTTGTGCTCTTATAGATCTTGTTTAAGCTCTTGCATCATGTACCTTGTACTCATTAATGAATAACTACATAGAGCTTGTTAAAATTTGGTTTGCATGATTGATCTCTAGAGTCTAGATATTTTCTGGTTGAGGTATTTGAACAACAAGGAGACAATGTAAAGTCTTATAATAGTTACAATATGTTCATATGTGAGCTTTGCTGCACCTTCTACACTTGAGTTTGCTTCAAACAACCTTGCTAGCCTAGCCTTGTATTGAGAGGAATTCTTCTCATGCATCCAAATCCTTGAGCCAATAACCATGCCATTTGTGTCCACCATTCCTACCTACCACATGGTATTTCTCCGCCATTCCAAAGTAAATTACTTGAGTGCTACCTTTAAAACTTCTATTCTTTGCCTTTACAATATATAGCTCATGGGACAAAATAGCTTAAAAACTATCGTGGTGAAGAATATGTACTTATGTGTCTTATTTCTTAATAAGTTGCTTGTTGAGCGGTAACCATGTTTTCCGGGGACGCCATCAACTCTTTTACCTTTGTTGAATATCATGTGAGTTGCTATGCATGTTCGTCTTGTCCGAAGTAAGGGCGGTTTTCACAATCAAATGGTTTGAGTATGCATACTGTTAGAGAAGAACATTGGGCCGCTAACTAAAGCCATGATTCATGGTGGAAGTTTCAGTGTGGACAGCTAATCCTCAATATCTTATGAGAATATTAACTATTGTTGAATGCTTATGCATTAAAGAGGAGTCCATTATCTGTTGTCTATGTTGTCCCGGTATGGATGTCTAAGTTGAGAATAATCAAAAGCGATAAATCAAATGCTAGCTTTCTCCTTAGACCTTTGTACAGGCGGCATAGAGGTACCCCTTTGTGACACTTGGTTGAAACATATGCTATGCAATGATAATCCGTGTCAATCCAAGCTAATTAGGACAAGGTGCGAGCACTATTAGTATACTATGCATGAGGCTTGCAACTTATAAGATGTCTTATACATAACACATATGCTTTATTACTACCGTTGACAAAATTGTTTCTTGTTTTCAAAATGAAAAGCTCTAGCACGAATATAGTAATCAATGCTTCCCTCTGCGAAGGGCCTATCTTCTACTTTATTGTTGAGTCAGTTTGCCTATTCTTTCTATCTCAGAAGCAAACGCTTGTATCAACTGTGTGCATTGATTCTTACATGTTTACCTATTGCACTTGTTATATTGCTTTGTGTTGACAAATTATCCATGAGATATACATGTTGAAGTTGAAAGCAACCGCTGAAACTTATATCTTCCTTTGTGTTGCTTCAATGCCTTTACTTTGAACTTATTGCTTTATGAGTAACTCTTATGCAAGTCTTATTGATGCTTGTCTTGAAAGTATTATTCATGAAAAGTCTTTGCTATATGATTCATTTTTTTACTCATTATCTTCATCATTGCTTCGAATCGCTGCATTCATCTCATATTCTTTACAATAGTATGATCAAGATTATGATAGCATGTCACTTCAGAAATTATCTTTGTTATCGTTTACCTACTTGAGGGCGAGTAGGAACTAAGCTTGGGGATGCTTGATACGTCCCAAACGTATCTATAATTTCTTATGTTCCATGCTACTTTTATGATGATACTCACATGTTTTATACACATTATATGTCATTATTATGCATTTTCCGGCACTAACCTATTGACGAGATGCCGAAGAGCCAGCTTGTCGTTTTCTGCTGTTTTTGGTTTCAGAAATCCTAGTAAGGAAATATTCTCGGAATTGGACGAAATCAACGCCCAGGGGCCTATTTTTACACGAAGCTTCCAGAAGACCGGAGGGGAGACGAAGTCGGGCCACGGGGCGCCGCCACACTAGGGCGGCGCGGCCTAGAGGGGGCCCACGCGGCCCTAGCGTGTGGGGCCCCCGTGATTCTCCCGACTCCGCCCTTCCGCCTACTTAAAGCCTCCGTCGCGAAACCCCCAGTACCGAGAGCCACGATACGGAAAACCTTCCAGAGAGGCCGCCGCCGCCAATCCCATCTCGGGGGATTCAGGAGATCGCCTCCGGCACCCTGCCGGAGAGGGGAATCATCTCCCGGAGGTCTCTTCATCGCCATGATCGCCTCCGGATCGATGTGTGAGTAGTCCACCCCTGGACTATGGGTCCATAGCAGTAGCTAGATGGTCGTCTTCTCCTCATTGTGCTATCATGTTAGATCTTGTGAGCTGCTTATCATGATCAAGATCATCTATTTGTAATGCTACATGTTGTGTTTGTTGGGATCCGATGAATATTGAATACTATGTCAAGTTGATTATCAATCTATCATATATGTTATTTATGTTCTTGCATGCTCTCCGTTGCTAGTAGAGGCTCCGGCCAAGTTGATACTTGTGACTCCAAGAGGGAGTATTTATGCTCGATAGTGGGTTCATGCCTCCATTAAATCTGGGACAGTGACAGAAAGTTCTAAGGTTGTGGATGTGCTGTTGCCACTAGGGATAAAACATCGATGCTTTGTCCAAGGATATTTGTGTTGATTACATTACACACCATACTTAATGCAATTGTATGTTGTTTACAACTTAATACTGGAGGGGGTTCGGATGATAACCTGAAGGTGGACTTTTTAGGCATAGATGCATGCCGGATAGCGGTCTATGTACTTTGTCGTAATGCCCTGATTGAATCTCATAGTACTCATCATGATATATGTATGTGCATTGTTATGCCTTCTTTATTTGTCAATTGCCCAACTGTAATTTGTTCACCCAACTGTAATTTGTTCACCCAACATCTGTTTATCTTAAGGGAGAGACACCACTAGTGATCTGTGGACCCCGGTCCTATTCTTTACATCTGAAAACAAACTGCTGCAATTGTTCTTTACTGTTCTTTGCAAACAACCATCATCATCCACACTATACATCTAATCCTTTGTTTACAGCAAGCCGGTGAGATTGACAACCTCACTGTTACGTTGGGGCAAAGTTCCGTGATTGTGTTGTGCAGGTTCCACGTTGGCGCCGGAATCCCCGGTGTTGCGCCGCACTACACTCCTCCGCCATCAACCTTCAACGTGCTTCTTGGCTCCTCCTGGTTCGATAAACCTTGGTTTCTTTCTGAGGGAAAACTTGCTACTGTGCGCATCACACCTTCCTCTTGGGGTTCCCAACGGACGTGTCAACTACACGCATCATTGTGGCGTGACGAAGGTGTACCTGTGTGGGATGAGCACGAACAAAAGGAATTTAACCTACGAGCGTTGTTATTTGTAACCATCAATGATTGGCCTGCTCTTGGTAACATTTCGTGGGCAGTCAAACAAGGGATACAATGCATGTACACACTCGTTTAGGTGAGACCGACGAGTAATTATTTGGGAAACAAGAATGTGTACCTGGGGCATCGTCGATTTCTTCCAAAACAACATCACGTAAGAAAGAGAGGAAAGCATTTCGGAGGTGAGGCAGATAACCGAACGTAACCTACCCGCCCTACTGGGGAAGTTATATATGATATGGTCAAGGATTTAAAAGTGATCTTTGGAAAGGGTCCTGGCGGACAATCTGTTCCGCATGATGTTGACGGACACGTACCCATGTGGAAGAAGAAGTCGATATTTTGGGAGCTACCCTACTGGAAATTCTTAGAGGTTCACTCGCAATCGATGTGATGCACGTGACGAAATATCTATGCGTGAACCTCGCTAAACTTCTTGGGCGTGTATGGGAAGACAAAAGATACACCGGATGCACGGCAGGACCAAGCAAAGTATCCACGAAGGAAACAACCCGAATCCAGAGAAGTATGAAGGTCCTGCCAGCTACGCTCTTACCAAAGAGGAGAAGGAGATCTTTTTTGAAGTCCTGAGTAGCATCAAGGTCCTGTCTGGCTTCTCGTCGAATATAAAGGGAATAATAAACATGTCAGAGAAAAAGTTTCAAAACCTAAAGTCTCATGACTGCCATGTGATTATGACACAATTACTTCCGGTTGCATTGAGGGGGCTTCTGCCGGAAAATGTTCGAGTACCCATTGTGAAGCTATGTGCGTTTCTCAATGCAATTTCTCGAAGGTGATCAATCCACTTACTCTACAAAATTTACTGAAGGATGTGGTCCAATGTCTAGTCGGCTTCGAGTTGGTGTTCCCACCATCCTTCTTCAATATTATGACACATCTCCTAGTTCACCTGGTCAAAGAGATTGGCGTTCTCGGTCCTGTATTTCTACACAACATGTTCCCCTTTGAGAGATTCATGGGAGTCTTAAAGAAGTACGTTCATAACCGTGCTAGGCCAGAGGGAAGCATCTCCAAGGGCTATGGAACAGAGGAGATCATTGAGTTTTGTGTTGACTTTATTCCTGACCTTAAGCCGATCGGTGTTCCTGAATCGCGCTATGAGGGGAGACTGCGTGGAAAAGGCACGCTAGGAAAGAAATCAACAACGTGTATGGACGGACATTCTTTCACTCAAGCACACTACACAGTTCTACATAATTCCATCTTGGTGGCTCCGTACAAAGAGGAACACAAGGATATCTTACGCTCTAAATACCCGGAGCAACGTGAAGATTGGATTGATGGAGAACACATGAAGACTTTCGGCGGTTGGTTGCAAACACGTCTCATGAATGTCACCGATGACGAGCAGCTGTACTTGTTGGCCAAGCAACCATCTTCTACTATATCGACTTTTCAAGGGTACGAGATTAATGGGAACACATTTTACACTTTCGCCCAAGACAAAAAGAGCACCAACCAAAACAAGTGGTGTCCGCTTTGATGCGAGAAGATGGCAATGGGAACAAGGTCACATATTATGGGTACATAGAGGAGATATGGGAACTTGACTATGGACCTAATTTCAAGGTCCCTTTGTTCCGGTGCAAATGGTTCAACCTCGAAAGAGGGGTACAGGTAGACCCGCAGTACGGAATGACTACAGTGGATTTCAAGAATCTAGGGTATGACACCGAACCATTCGTCCTAGCCAGTGAAGTGGCGCAGGTTTTTTATGTGAAGGACATGTCTAGCAAACCGAAAACAAGAAAAGAAAGGCAAGAGGACACATCATACGATGAGCCAAAGCGGCACATAGTTCTTTCAGGAAAAAGAAACATCGTGGGAGTAGAGGACAAGACAGACATGTCAGAAGATTATAATAAGTTTGATGATATTCCACCCTTCAAGGTAAAAATTGACCCAAGCATCATCTTAAACAATGAAGATTGTCCATGGTTGCGTCGCAATGAAGAAGAAAGGGAAACAGACGAAGAAAACTCGGAAGACTAGCTAGATATAGGGATCATAACTTGTGTATCTCAATATGGAAATCACTTTTGTGTAATGATGTTACTGTATGTAAGATATTAACAATGGAGATGGTTGGCTTGTTTTACTAGTTAAGTAGCTTTCACGGGCTTGCAGGGAAATTTTTCCGAGGCAGAACTTCCGAATATGCCATATATAGGGCATGTGCACCAAGGGCATATTCGAGAAGTTCCGCCACGGGAGATTTCCCAACCCTTTCCCCAACATTGTTACGAGAGATGGAGTCTTTCACGGGCTTGCAGGGAAATTTTTCCGAGGCGGAACTTCCGAAGATGCCATAGGGCGTGTGCACCAAGGGCATCTTTGACAAGTTCCGCCACGGGAGATTTCCCAACCCTTTCCCCAACATTGTTAGAGGAGATGGAGTCTTTCACGGGCTTGCAGGGAAATTTTTCCAAGGCGGAACTTCCGAAGATGCCATAGGGCGTGTGCACCAAGGGCATCTTCGACAAGTTCCGCCACGGGAGATTTCCCAACCCTTTCCCATGGTGATGAAACTCTCCATCCGGCCATGTTGGCTTGTTGAGCTGCTTGCCATGGCGTATCGATGCTCCTTTTATAGCTAGGCACGGCGCCGCTTCCTCCGACAGGGCGTCGTGCGCTACATGCTTTATCTCATCGAGCGGGCGTCCTTATCCTCGCCGACAGCTTTAGTACCGGTTGCACCCACCAGCCGGTATTAAAGGTTACCCACGCGTCCTTATCCCACCGACAGCTTTTGTTACATGACGTAAAACCACCTTTAGTACCGGTTGCACCCACCAGCCGGTATTAAAGGTTACCCACGCGTCCTTATCCCACCGACAGTTTTGTTACATGACAGAAAACCACCTTTAGTACCGGTTGCACCCACCCGTCGGTACTAAAGGTTTCCCGCCTATTTTCTTCCCGCGCTTTCCACCGGTTCCCGCCTATTTTCTTCCCGCGCTTTCCACCGGTTCCCGCCTCCGTCATCCCGCCATTTTTTCACTATATACATGTAGGCTTGGCCTCCATTTACATATCACATCTAGACTCATATCTGCAAACCTCATCATTCTCTCCCATGGCTTCCATCGTATCTCTAACCCCCCGGGAGGCGGAGGCGCTTTGCGCCTCGAACTACCCCTGCCCGCCGGGCTACCGCGTCCCGGCCGGCTGGTTGCTAAGCGTCGGAGGCGTACCGGTCCCTCCAGTCCCTCTAGGTGTGGCGCGCGAGATGGCCATCACGAACCACTACTACTTCGAGCTCACGCCGAGCAGCGGAGGAATCCCCGGTGGCATCCCGACTACAACCCGACTTGGGAAAGCTTCTTCATCAATCGGCGTGAGAGGGCGCTTGCCGAGCACGAGGAGGGAGGCCCGCCTCCTTCGAACTTCAACGAGGCCGGCCGTCGGCTGTGGTGGCGCGGCCGGACTCTCCAGGGCGTCATGGCCTACCGTGGCCCCCGCCTGCGCTACCCTCGGTCCCAGCCCCACGCGTGCTCACCCGCCGACGTTCGACTACCGCGACCCCGATGCCGGCGACGATGATGACGGCGACTACGACGACTACGGTGGCGACTACTACAGGGCTAGGCACGAGTATGACTGAATGACTCCAACAGTAGAATCTGGCCATGTATCTTAATTTTCAGTTAAGCAATGTACTTTTAATTCGAGTTCAATCGTAATAAAATTTTATTCCGGCCCTTTCTTTCCCACCTTTTTTCTCCCACGCGCGGCGTCGTGGCGGGAAACAGAATAGAAAAAAGAAATAGAAAAGAAACAACAAAAGAAAAGGAACATAAAAATGAAAAATAAAAGAAACATACAAGAAATAGAAAAGAAACAGCAAAGAAAACATAAAAGAAATAGAAAAGAAATAGAAATAGATAAGAGAACATAAAAGAAATAGAAAAGAAATAGAAAAAAAGAAATAGAAAAATAAATAGAAAAATAAATAGAAAAAATAAATAGAAAAGAAAACAAATAGAAAAGATAAAGAAATAGAAATAGAAAAGAAACATAGAAGAAAAGAAAAAAGAAAAGAAAAAGAAACAGAAAAGAAAGGAGAAATAGAAAAGAAAACATAAAAGAAATAGAAAAAAAAGAAGAAATAGAAAAAAAGAAATAGAAAAAAAACAAACAGAAAAGATAAAGAAATAGAAATAGAAAAGAAACATAGAAGAAAAGAAAAAAGAAAAAGAAACAGAAAAGAAAAGAGAAATAGAAAAGAAAACATAAAAGAAATAGAAAAGAAATAGAAAAAAAGAAGAAATAGAAAAGAAAACAAGCAGAAAAGATAAAGAAAACAGCAAAAGAAAAGAAAACAACAAAAGAAAAGAAAAAGAAACAGAAAAGAAAACAGCACAAGAAAAGAAAACAGGAAAAGAAAAAGAAAAACAAAAAAAACCCTTTGGTACCGGTTGGTACCACCAACCGGTACGAAAGGTCTTTCGTACCGGTTGGTGATACCAACCGGTACCAAAGGCTCCTCCCCTGTATTACACTTAGCCGCGCGGGACGGAAATCCCCAAATCGACATCAAATCGCACAGAGAGAGAAGCCGCGCCGCCGTCCGCAGCCACGCCGCGCCGCCGTCCGAGCCACGCCGCCGTCCGAGCCACGCCGCGCCGCCGTCCGCAGCCACGCCGTCGCCGTCCGCCGCACTCCGCAGGTTAGTACGCCGCTCCTCCCCTTCTTTCTTCCCTCCCCGGCTCGCACGTCATGCCGTAGTCCGTGTCCGGCGCCGGCACCGCCGATGCCGCGTCGCCACGCGGCCACGCTCACGCCCCCGCCGATGCTGTAGACGCCCACGCCCCCGCCGCAGACGCCCCGCCGTAGACGCCCTGCCGCAGACGCCCACGCCGGCGACGCCAAGCCACGGTCTGCGGCGGCGTCGACACCACCCTTAGGGTGTTCGAGGAAATGCCGCTGAGGATGTCGCCGGACTGCTGCAGGGCGTCCCCGAACGACGCGCCGGTGTAAGTGGGGCAGTTCAGCAGCGCCGCCGCCGCAGCCCGTGGGCGTAGGCCCCAGGCCCAGCCGCCTCTTGTTTGGCGTCGTCGTGGCGCCGGCGGGCGGGCGCGGGCCGCGTCCGACGCGACCAGCACGGAGTCGCAGGTGAGGCTCGTGAGTGGTGCTGGCGCGGGCATGGGAGCGGGCGCCGTGGAGGCGAACCAGTTGGTGCCGTCGGAGTAGGGGAGGTCGGCGAGGAGGGAGGAGGACGGGGAGGAGGTGGAGGCGGTGCCCGGGGAGTAGTGGTCGGGCATGGAGTAGTGCAGCGCGCGCGCGATGGCGGCGTCGGTGTAGTAGGCCTGCGAGGAGGTGTTCGGGAGGAAGGACGCCGGGTGCGGCGCGAGGCAGGACATGGCGTCCATGGGGCGAGGCGGGTCAGATGGCGCCACCGGGAGCAACTTGGCGACGCTCCTCGCCGTGACCGGCATGCCTGGAGCACGCATCGGCATGCTCTGGATGCAACCCTGCCCCCTCACGCATCGGCTTAAACCAAAACCCTTTTTATTTATTTTTGTTGTTTCTAAAAATTTGCACAAACTTTATATCTTATTGCATCAGAAAAACATGAGGATTTCAAATATCGTCATGCCATGCATCATTGACATCATCTCTGGTTCGGCCAAATTAAAATTGCAACAAGAACTAAATGCTATGTGAGGGTGTTCCACTATTTCTTGCTATATTCGAACACCCCACTTAATTTTGCTATGTATGAAACCCTTGCACACTCTTCTAATCTGTTATATGATCATTACATGATGAATGAAATACAATTGCTTTCTTAATTTTGTAGTGACATTGAGGTATGGAGGACGACACCTTCGTCCGAGATGAGGAGGGGGAAGAAGCGGTGCAGAAATTGATCTATGAGAGTGCCCGTGGTCCGGAACCCGATGGAGATGACAACGAGTTCCAAGACTTTCTGAATGATTTCGGCGAGGGACTTGAGTCCGAACAAATTAGAAGAGACAACGAAGTGTCCATCACAAACTCCGGGGAGGTGTATATCTATGTATCAATTAGTCTATGTTCATCCCTAGATGCATTCATTTATTTGTATTGCACTTATTAACGAATAATTTTTTCTTTTAGCCTTCTGGATCATCGAGCAAGTCTGTTAGAACAAAACAGGCCCGACGCGGGTGCTAAAGGGCGAGGGCAGGTTAGCCCTCACAGCATTCAAGGCTAATGGTGAACCAGAGCATCCCAAAGAGTTTTGCCGCAAATTTACAAGTCAAGCCGGAGTTGTTGTTAGGGACCATGTACCGATCAGCATTCAAGAGTGGCATAAGCCGAAGAACGCGGAGAGTGGTGCTAGTTATGTCAACGACACGATGAAGAAATTTCTTTGGGACACGCTACTGACAAAGTTCAGCCTACCGGAAGACATGACGGAAGGCCAGAAGAATAAAGTCAAGGAATGGACATTGAAGAAGATGGCCATACAATTCCGGACTCGGAAGAAAAATTTATGGGACAAATATAAGAATGAAGATCCGAGTATTCGATGATAATCTAGTGAAGATAAAAGATCACCGGCCCGCATTTAAGGAGTATAAGCAATCGTCTACTTTTGTGTCCCGATCGAAGAAAAATACCGAAAATGCTTCAAAGAAGAAACTTCCGCATCATTTGGGGTCGGTGGCTACAAGAGTGCCATTCCGAAGTGGAAAGCGTTTGAGAATAAACTGATGAATGCAGGAATCACTCCACAGACATGGGACTGGCCCGAACGGTCCAAGTTCTGGTTGTTCGCTCATGGGGCAGGGTTGGAACTGAAGACAGGGCTGATCGTTGCGAAGGGAAAATGGAAGGAAAAAAATTGAGGCAATTGTACCGAAGCTTGTAGATGCAATTGAAAAGGTCAGAAAGGGAGAGTACATTCCCGATCAAGAGAATGACAGCTGACACTCACTCCGGGGAACCCTGAACACGTTGGACGGGTACGAGCTCGCCCAGGTCTCACCATGAAGGAGGCGTGGCCGGACAGCTCTGACACTTATAGAAGCCGTTCACGAAAGAAGAAGAAGGACGCCGACACATTAACGGAATTGTTAAATAGGGTGGTGGCTCTTGAGAAAAATCAGAGGGCACCGGATCAGCCGCTGTTTCTACAGGATCCACAAGCCGATGCTGCCCCATTTCAGCGAAGAAGCAGTGTCGCTTCCTCGCATCTTGACGGATGTGGAGGAAGCTACCCCGTGGATTATGTCACGGAGAAGACAGATTGCGAGCTACATATGTTATTCAGGACCGCGTCCGTTAAGGTGGCGGTCGGCTATGTGTACCCAAGTGAAGATGGAGCAATGCACCATCATATGCCCATTCCACCTGGCTGTCTTCGTGTCGGGGTGGATGAAGTTGTTCCGGGTATTGAAATAGTGGAGCTTGATATTCCTAGAGTGACGATGAGAGGACACTGGCCGATGTCAAGCACGGTTTCGCCCTATGGCCGAAGAAGTACATCGTCCTTTTGCAAAGGCCACCGACTCCTCCACATGAGCATCAAAGGCCTTCGACTCCTCCTCCTAGCAGTCCACATGAGCAGCAAAGTCCACACCTACCTGAAAGGGACCCGAGCGTGAGTCCACCACCTCGAGATCCTCCGTGTAAGACAGCGCCCGTTAAGCGGAACGGTACGCCGCCTAGGAAGAAAGCTAGAAAGGAGAAACCACTGCCGCCTATTGAGAAGTTACCTTGGGAAAAAACTCCCGAGGAAAACCAGGAAGCCGTTCAAGCCGAGGTGGAAATTTTTTTTGCACCGAAAGTGCCAGAGATATCTTTCGAGAAGACACTAGATCCGGTGAAAGTTGTGCGTACCGTTGAGAATCTATATGACCCTGTACCATCGCCGCCATCTGACTATAGGCGTTCTATTGAAAGGTCGTATGACAAGATGATCGAGGCGACAAAACCCGTTCAATCGGGTATCAAGGAGATAAAAGGGATACACCAAGTCTACCAGCTCGGACAACAACCCGTTCAATCGGTCGCCCCTCTCAAGGTGTTTGACGGGAAGCCCGTTGAAAGTTCTCGACAAGACACAACCGATTACGCCTTCGCTGAACGAGCATATCAATTTGTTCAAGGGAAAGATTTGGTCGAGAATCTCGGGAAGCTACCAACATGTATGCGTAACTTGCATTCGTGGTACCTTAATGCCTCAAAGGAAGGGATCGGGACTATCATGGTGCGAGTTAGGGAAGAGCACTACTTCCGGGAATACTGTGTGAACGTTGACTTCAACGAGCTTTTCCGGTTATACAATCTCTGGGCCCTCGACAAATCTATCATCAGTTCCTATTGTCTGTAAGTGATTTATTTAATTTGAGAAGTCTTTAGCTCAGCTCGTTCATTGTCTGCAGATTATAACCCTTTGTGCGCTATATTATGCAGATCGAAGATGCTCGAATGCAAAAGGGACGAAATCACGGACATTGGGTTCATTGACCCGCACACAATGCATGTTAAAACCATAGAAGATCCCGTCTATAACAAGGATACACCGGAGATTTTGCTAAGGTTTTTGAAGCGACAACGTGACAAAAGGCTAATAATTTGGCCTTACAACTTCGAGTGAGTCTTACTTGTCTTATAACACATTATATTTTGCTCACCGTATGTCAAAATTTTAACTAATGACTTATATATATGACACTACATATTTAAATGTGCGTAGGTTTCACTTTATTCTTCTCGTCATCAATATGCAAATTGGAGAAGTTGAAGTCTTTGACTCACTAAGCAAAAAATCGGAACTATACTTGTCTTGTTATTTAATGCTCAAAAGGTAATTTTAGTTCTTATCGGTTTGTTTCGTTAATTTCCTGCTATGAATTAATTGAACTCTTTTATGCATTTTCTTTTATCGGGCAGCGTGTGGGAAACTTTCATCAAGGAAGATAAGTCTCATGAATGGACACCGAAGCTACGATGGCGTGCGAAAGTAAGTATTACTACCTAGGTCCACACACCTTTAATTATCATACTTGACTATTGTTTGATTGAATTATATTCTTGTAAAGAAATGCCCGCAACAACCACAAGGGACTGATCTCTGTGGATTCTACGTTTGCGAGTACATCCACGGAATTGTCGGCGAGAGAATGAATAATGAAAGAAATAAAGAGGTACGAAAACAATATTCACAAATTTGTTTTCTTATCATAAGTTGTGCTGAGTTTCAGTAATAGTTGTTTCATTGTGGTTTGAAGATATATATATATACACACACACATAGCTAATGTATTCATTTGTATCTTATTCTTTTATAGTTTGCAAGAAAGCGGAACAAGCTCTCAATCGATGACCGCTTCATAGCAATAGGCGAGGTATTGGCGGGATTCTTCCTTCGGGACGTCATACCACCATTCGCAGAGTTCCACTATGAATGAAGATGTACATGTTACATATATAGTTGACTCGAAGAGTACCACTATGCTACATGTAATAGACATATATAGAGTACGCCTCGGAGAGTACCACTATGCATGAAGATCGATCTTCATGCATAGTGCTTCTTAATTTGCAATCTTATGCAATTACATGTGTGTTATATTATATGCACCAACTTGCTATGCATCATCTTGATCTTCATGTACTACCTAAACCCAAACGCGTTTCTGGTGCATCGACGCGATATGAAACAAACCGATATCCCTAAACCCCTCCAAAAACCCTAAAACTTCAATTCTCTGCCGCGGCAGAGATTCGGGCAAATTCCCTGCCGCCGGTGGGAACCTTTGGTACCGGTTCGTATTACCAACCGGTACCAAATCTCCTTGGCCCTGAGCTCTCCTGGTGGCCCACGTGGAGGCCCTTTTATACCGGTTCGTAAGCAACCGGTACGAAAGGGGGGGGGGGCTTTAGTGCCGGATAGTTTATACCGGTTGCTCAACCGGTACGAATGCCCCTCTGGAACCGGTATTGATGAGAGGTTTTCTACTAGTGGTATATGCAACATTAGGGTTTTCGGGCTGAGATCTCCAGAAATTGCAGCTTACAGCCTTGCCACCACCGCCCGCGGCCGTCTTGCCCTCCCCAGAGCTCCACCTCCGCCGTTCCTCCAAAGCCCCCGATGTCCCTCTAAGCTCGGCTGCAACCCATTCATCTCCGGCGGCAGCGAACCCTGCACCTCCACCCTAAGTATTTATCTTGCCGGTGGCTCATTCGCCGTCACTTTCTCCGCCGTGGAGAGCCACGACGTCGCCGGCTCCGGTGAGGTGGACGACACTGCTCCGGCTCCGGGACTCTCTCTCTCTCACTCTCTCTCTCTCTCAATTGCGGTGCGGGCGAAGCATGGATAGGATCAGGGCAAGATGAGATGGAAACACAAAATGAAAAGGAGAAAGTGGTCGGTGGCGGGTCCCCACACGGCGATGCGCGCACCGTCAAAACGCTGGGAAGCCGGGGATCGCAACAGACGTACATGTTGTATCTAATTACACATGAGACGTCCCACTGAACATGGAATGGATGACTCTAGCTAACATCTGTTAGCATTGGCACAATATGAAAGGAAAAGGTCCTTCTTCCGCAATAGAAATTGCAAACTGCAATCGATAAGAGCATCTCAAACGATGCTCCTAATAGCGAGTCCCATAGGTCTATTGGGGTTCTGGTCATAAAATAAACTCCCACCCGCTTCTTCCAAAAGCACCGGTACATTATGGATCCCACACAATAGCCGCCGAATCCAATCTGCGCGGATCCCCATAGCACATGACCTGCTATCAGCACGCCTGATAGCTTTCTGCCGGCGTGCATGCCAGCTATTTTATAAGAGCTGCTGATGATCGAAGATGCTCTAACAGATGACAAACTTGAGCAGATTGCGCCGTGCATCAGTCCAATCGTGGTGCGTGACAGACGTAGTGCGTGGAATAAGAAGCTTACGTGCAGGGCAGATGCATCCATCATGCACGCTCCACAATGGAACATTCTAATGGTGAATCTTGTTGTATTGTGATCCAAATTCATATACTAAAGGGAGGCTAACTTCTGACGAGCGGAGAGAGGCCCGTCGCCGGAGGCTTGGGCCGAAGCGTAGGGTTTAGGGTTTAGGGTGTGGGGGGCGGCAGCCCGCCGTGGTACGGTACGGATCGTTGGCACCGCCTATATATACTTCTTGTAAGCCGCCGGCTAGGGTTTATCAGATTATAAGATAACCCACGGCGTTTGTAAACACCTCCCAATATAGTGAAGTTTTGCTGGCTGGCGCCCGTGGTTTTTCCCCCTTCTGTGTTGGAAGGGGTTTTCCACGTTAAATCTTGTGTCCCCTGCATGTGTTCTTGTTTCGTTTTTCGTTATTTGCTTGTCGCTTTTATAACAAGTGGTATCAGAGCCCGTGTTTCAATCTAGGGTTTTGCGACATGTCTTCCTTGAAGTTCGATCTACCGCAGTTGGATTACACCACGAGATTTTCTCTGTGGCAAGTGAAGATGAGGGCGATACTTACCCAATCTTCTGATCTGGATGAAGCTCTTGATGGATTTGGCAAGAAAGATGCCAAGTCCTGGACCGACGATGAAAAGAGGAAAGACCGTAAGGATTTTTCATTAATTCAACTTCATCTATCCAACAATATCTTGCAGGAAGTGCTGGCTGAGAAATCCGCAGCGGTGTTGTGGTTGAAACTGGAATCGATCTGCATGTCCAAAGATCTAACCAGTAAGATGCACGTGGAGATGAAGTTGTTCTCGCACAAGCTGCAAGAAGGTGCGTCAATGATGAATCACCTATCGATCTTTAAAGAGATCGTTTCTGATTTGCTGTCCATGGAGGTAAAGTATGATGATGAGGATCTCGCTCTTATACTATTAGTCTCGTTGCCTAATTCTTTTGCGAATTTTTGAGACACCTTATTATACAGCCGTGATGAACTAACCCTTGCCGAAGTTTATGAGGCCCTCCAGCAGAGGGAAAAGATGAAATCTATGGTGCAGACAGAGGGTTCGTCATCTAAGGCGAAGCACCTGCAGGTCCGAGGCGGGACCGAGAACGAAACAACAACTACAACAGAGATAAGAGCAAGACCGACAGAGGTCGCTCAAAGTCCAAGGAACGAGATGGTAAGTTCTGCAAGTATTGTAGGAAAACTAGTCACAATATTGATGATTGCTGGAAGTTGCAGAACAAAGAGAAAAGAAACGGTACTTACCAACCGAAAAACAAATCTGAGGGTGATGGTAAGGCTGCTGTTGTTTCCAGGTGATAATTCGATGGCGATTGCCTAGTTGTGTTTGTTGGTTGTGTTTCGGTAATGATGAGTGGATCCTTGATTCTGCATGTTCGTTTCATATTTGCTGTAACAAAGACTGGTTCAGTTCTTATGAGTTTGTGCAGAGTGGAGATGTTGTGCGTATGGGAGATAACAACCCACGTGAGATCGTGGGCATTGGCTCCGTCCAGATCAAGATGTATGATGGCATGACACGCACTCTGGCAGATGTGAGACACATACCTGGCATGGCCAGAAATCTGATCTCTCTCAGTACCCTTGATGTTGACGGGTACAAACACTCCGGTTCTCGCGGAGTTCTGAAGGTATCAAAAGGTTCTCTCGTTCACATGATTGGTGATATGAATTCTGCAAAGTTATATGTTCTTAGAGGTAGCACTTTGTCCGGTATTGCTCGCTGCTTGTTATTCACGATGAACCTGGTAAAACTAATCTGTGGCATATGCGTCTTGGACATATGAGTGAACATGGCATGGCGGAATTGCACAGGAGAGACCAGCTAGATGGCTGCAGTTTGAGTAAGTTTGAGTTACGTGAGCACTCGCATTTTTGGTAAGCATAAAAGAGTTAAATTCAATGCTTCCGTTCATACCACCAAAGGGATTTTAGATTATGTGCATGCTGATGTGTGGGGACCTTCCCGCAAGACTTCTCTTGGTGGTGCAAATTACATGCTTACTATCATAGATGATTACTCCGAGAAAAGTGTGGCCTTTCTTTACGAAACATAAATCTGATGTGTTTGATGCTTTTAGAAAGTGGAAAGTTATGATAGAGAAGCAAGCAGAAAAGAAAGTTAAATTGCTTCGTACTGACAATGGCATGGAGTTTTGTTCTACTGTTTTCAATGATTATTGCAGCGATGAAGGCATTGTCAGTTGATACGTCCAAAACGTATCTACTTTCCCGAACACTTTTGCTATTGTTTTGCCTCTAATTTGTGTATTTTGGATACAACTAACACGGACTAACGTTGTTTTCGGCAGAATTGCTCTGGTGTCTCGTTTTTGTGCAGAAACTCAACTTTCAGGAAAATCCCCGGGATTAATTCCAATGGGCCTATTTTCACAGAAGAATAACGGAGCCAAGAAGACCGGAAAGGAGGGGGCCACGAGGCAGCCACCCCACCAGGCGGCGCGGCAGGCCCCTGGGCCGCGCCGGCCTATGGTGGCGGCGCCTCGGGAAGCCCCAGGTGCCCCCCTCTAGACTACTTAAGGGTTTCGACCTAAAAACGCACGGGGGTTAGACGGAATTGCCAGAAGACATCCAGAACACCGTCGCCATCGCGAAACTCCGTCTCGGGACCAGAAACTCCGTTCTGGCACTCCGCCGGGACGGGGAATTGGAGGAGATCATCGCCATCATCACCACCGACGCCTCTCCATCGACCAGCCATGTTTCCCCCATCCATGTGTGAGTAATTCCCCGCTGTAGGCTGAAGGGGATGGTAGGGATTGGATGAGATTGGTCATGTAATAGCATAAGATTGTTAGGGTATAGTGCCTAGTGTCACGTAATTGGTACTTTTATGATATTGTTGCAACTTGTTATGCTTAATGCTTGTCACTAGGGCCCGAGTGCCATGATCTCAGATCTGAACATGTTATCAATTCATGATGATATTCATTGCTTTATGATCTTACCTGCAAGTTGTATACACATATTGTTGTCCGGAACCCGAGGCCCCAAAGTGACGAAATTGGGACAACCGGAGGGGAAGGCGGTGATATGAGGATCACATGTGTTCACGGAGTGTTAATGCTTTACTCCGGTGCTCTATTAAAAGGAGTACCTTAATTTCCAGTAGATTCCCTAGAGGCCCGGCTGCCACCGCTGGTAGGACAAAAGATGTTGTGCAAGTTTCTCATTGCGAGCACGTACGACTATATATGGAACACATGCCTATAATTGTTTAGTACTTGGATACTGTTTTATTACTATCTGCAAATGCCCTACCTTGATTGTTACATGAGTTCTCTTATCCATGCAGCGCCCGTTCATCCATCCCTGTGCCTACAGTATTTTAATCCTGCTGTTTACTATAATCACTAATGCTGTCTTTCTTGTTCTACTGCTTATATTTCACTACTGCTACTGCTATAAAACTGTTGCTACTGATAAACTCTTGCGAGCAAGTCCGTTTCCAGGTGCAGCTGAATTGACAACTCCGTTGTTAAGGCTTACAAATATTCTTTGGCTCCCCTTGTGTCGAATCAATAAATTGGGTTTTACTTCCCTCGAAGACTGTTGCGATCCCCTATACTTGTGGGTCATCATCGGGCACCACACCATCCCATATACTCCTCAGCAGAATGGTGTGGCGGAGAGGATGAACAGAACCATCATCTCCAAGGCTCGCTGCATGTTGTCCAATGCTGGTATGCATAGACGTTTCTAGGCTGAAGCAGCCTCCACCGCTTGTTACTTGATAAACGAGTCACCTTGCATTCCGCTTGATAAGAAAACTCCTATTGAGGTATGGTCCGGTTCACTCGCTGATTATTCACGAGTTGAGAGTTTTCGGTTGCCTTGCTTATGCTCATGTTGATAATGGAAAGCTAGAGCCCAGGGCTGTTAAGTGTGTGTTTCTTGGTTATGGTTCAGGCGTTAAGGCATATAAGTTATGGAATCCTGAAACTAAGAAAGTTTTGCATATCAGGAATGTAGTCTTTAATGAGGCTGTCATATTTTATAAGAGTTCATCTACAAATATTACTGATGCTGTTGATTTTTCTGATAATTCTGATGATGAACAACAGAGGATTAGCGTGCAGGTGGAGCACGTGGAGGAGAAAGAAAATGATGTTGCTGAAAATGATAACACTGTTGTTCAGCACACACCACCTGTTTTGCAGCAAACAAATAGTTCCACTGTTGTTGATAGACCGAGGCGTAACAAAGGTCCACGTCCTCGTTTAATTGAAGAATGTAATCTTGTTCATCATGCTTTGAGTTGTACTGAATAGGTGGAGCATGATACTGAACCTGCTACATATACTGAGGCCGTTGTATCCGTTGACCACGTGAAGTGGATTTCTGCTATGCAAGAGGAGATGCAATCGCTTGACAAGAATGGCACATGGGATATCGTGCCCTTGCCTAAACAAAAGAAGGCTGTCCGCTGTAAGTGGATATTTAAAAGAAAGGAAGGTTTGTCTCCTAGTGAGCCTCCGAGGTTTAAGGCAAGGTTAGTAGCAAAAGGTTTCAGCCAAATTCCAGGTATGGATTATAATGATGTTTTCTCTCCGGTTGTGAAGCATAGTTTGATTCGTGTATTCTTTGGTATTGTGGCTATGCGTGATCTTGAGCTTGAGCAGCTAGATGTAAAGACTGATTTTCTGCATGGTGAGCTTGAGGAGGAGATATACATGGACCAACTTGAAGGTTTTGTTGTGCCTGGTAAGGAGGATCTTGTTTGCAAGTTGAAGATGTCCCTTTATGGTTTGAAACAGTCTCCAAGACAGTGGTACAAAAGGTTTGATTCATTTATGCTTGCACATGAGTTTAAGAGATCTAAGTATGATAGTTGTGTTTATATCAAGTTTGTTAATGGATCAACAATATACTTACTGTTATATGTTGATGATATGTTAATTGCTGCCAAGAGCAAGAAAGAGATCACTACTTTAAAGTCACAGTTAAGTAGTGAGTTTGAGATGAAGGATCTTGGTGCTGCTAAGAAAATACTAGGTATGGAAATTACAAGAGACAGAAGATCTAGTGTGTTATTTCTTAGTCAGCAAAATTACATCCAGAAAGTTCTTCATCGTTTTAATATGCATGATGCAAAGTCTGTTAGTACACCAATTGCTTCTCACTTCAAATTATCAGCATTGCAATGTCCTAGTACTGATGAAGATATTGAGTACATGTCTCGAGTTCCATATTCTAGTGCTATTGGTTCCTTGATGTATGCCATGGTTTGTTCTCGTCCTGATTTATCTTATGCTATGAGTTTGGTCAGTCGATACCTTGCTGATCCTGGTAAAGAACATTGGAAAGCTGTTCAGTGGATTTTCAGGTACCTTCGTGGCACATCCAAAGCTTGCTTGAAGTTTGGCAAGACCGGTGAGGGACTCGTTGGCTATGTGGATTCAGATTTTGCTGCCGATTTGGATAAGAGAAGATCCCTCACAGGTTATGTGTTCACTGTTGGTGGATGTGCTGTGAGTTGGAAGACAACGTTACAATCTGTTGTTGCCCAATCTACGACCAAAGCAGAAAATATAGCAATTAATGAAGCTGACAAAGAGTCTGTTTGGTTGAAAGGTTTGTATGCTGAGCTTTGTGGAGATGATTCTTGCATTAACTTGTTTTCTGACAGTCAAAGTGCAATATACCTTACTAAAATCAAATGTTCCATGAGAGGACAAAGCACATTGATATCAAGTACCATTATATTCGCGATACTGTTGTTCAAGGTAAACTGAAGGTATGCAAGATAAGTACTCATGATAATCCTGCTGATATGATGACAAAGCCAGTTCCTGTTTCCAAGTTTGAGCTTTGCTCGAGCTTGGTTGGTATAACTGTTTAGCCCAAGTGATTGTTGGCGCCAGCAAGTGTTTTTTCCTTTGTTGTTCAGGAGATTGTTGAAGTTCATGCTACAAGATGGAATTTGTCTCAAGGTGGAGTTTGTTGTATTGTGATCAAAATTCATATACTAAAGGGAGGCTAACTTCTGACGAGCGGAGCGAAGCCCGTCGCCGGAGGCTTGGGCCGAATCGTTGGCACCGCCTATATATAATCTTGTAAGCCGCCGGCTAGGGTTTATCAGATTATAAGATAACCCACGGCGTTTGTAAACACCTCCCGATATAGTGAAGTTTTGCTGGCTGGCGCCGTGATTTTTCCCCCTTCTGTGTTAGAAGGGGTTTTCCACGTTAAATCTTGTGTCCCCTACATGTGTTCTTGTTTCGTTCTTCGTTATTTGCTTGTCGCTTTTATAACAAATCTGGTCTTGATGGGAAGTTGGCATGTCCGGTGTGCGAGAGAATAATCATGACCCTTTCTTGACTCCGAC
Organism: Lolium rigidum; assembly: GCF_022539505.1. Lineage (NCBI taxonomy): Eukaryota > Viridiplantae > Streptophyta > Magnoliopsida > Poales > Poaceae > Lolium > Lolium rigidum. Next base: position 238,874,704 of record NC_061513.1, read on the forward strand.
TCTAGGCAAAGTGTTCGAGCTTCCGTCTTATCGTTTTCGTATGAGGAGGACGGGGTTGTCGATCGCATCGACGACGTTGCCACTGGTACATTGTTTACGTGCGCAAGCTCCGCCGGTCTACCGAGCCACTGCGTACTACAAGAAATGTTCTTTCATCAAGATACAGTGGACTGGTTTTGCGTTCGATGTTCCGTAGCCAGATCGAACACAACATGGTGACAGTGGACGGGCCGGCTGATATATTCTGGCAGTATTTGTTCCAAGATTCCTACGGCCTGGATTTATCCGTCCATATTGGCTAGTGCCCCTCGCTTAACGGAACGGAACGGAATGTGATCCCGTGATTCCCGTCCAAGTCAGTGTGTGAAACGCCGGGGGGAAGCGGCCCACTGCCTTGCGTTGGTCCTTGTTCTGTTGGGAACTGGCATCAAATTCAACAGGCAGGCGAGCATGGGAATCATTAGGATCGATTCGGTCGGAAGAACAATCTCACTTTATGCTTGGCGTCTTCCAGAGAGAAAAATTCTCTACCTTCTAATTGGTCTTTACAAATAGAACGTATTATTCCCTTAAAAAACAAGTTACAGTACGTACATTTATCTACAATTACATGTATCTAGACGCGTTTAGAGCATTGATAAATTATAACAACGAATCTTTAGAAGTATATTATGCAAGGGTGTATATGTAAGAGTAGGAGTCATCATTTTGTACTATAAATCTATCTCCTCTCCTTGTACCTCTATATATATTCCTCTCATTTATCGAAAAAAATATACCTCTCGAGGGTTCAAGCAATAAACATACAAGCAATAAACATACAAATCTAGGGTTTCAATATTTCCAATAAGGCCGACGTGCGATATGAAGAAACGTCTACGACAACTCAAGAACTCTAGTTAACAACGTTTGCGTCGTCAGTTGCGTCCACGGTACTCCCGTTGTGACTACGGGAGGGAAGAGAAAGAACCAGAAGGGGGCGCCGATGTTGACAAGGAGGAGAAGAGGATGAAAGTGTGAGACTTCAAATTCAGTCGCAATCGTCCGCTTCACTCCCGCTACGACTGAGGGGGATGTTAGAAGTATAATATGTAGGAGTGTATATGTAAAACTAGGAGTCATCATCTTGTGCTAAAAATCTATCCCCTCCCCTTGTACCTTTATATATACCACACGAGGATCCAAACAATAAACATACAATTCTAGGGTTCCAATATTTCTAATAAGACCGATGTGCGTGCATGCACAACCAATATACGTAGAGCATTTTTTGCAGCTTGGTTGATTGCAAATTTCGTCGGAAGCCGGTGACTTTGCTGGAGCAGGACACAACTGCACAGACATATGCTAACCGATGTAAACATTTCACCATAAAACACAAGTCTTTTTCCCAGAGCCAGCCCATAACGGGGGGCAACGGGGCGACCGCCCCGGGCCCTCGCTAGGCAGGGGCCCCGGCCCAGTAGTAGTTTAGTATAGGTCCAAGAAAACAAGGAATTGAATTAGAAAAGGAGAAATAAGGCCCAAGCCCATCACCTGAGGGCCCTTTTCGTGCCTCATCGCGCCTAATCCCGCCTCATCGCTGTTAAATAGCACGTATCCCTGTCTCTGATTTGTGGTGCGAGTTTTGTAGTTCAAACACCATCAATATAATGTTATATATGCACATTGTTGCTTTTGAAATACAATGCATTCTAAAAAAATTGTCAATAAAGGCCCTTTTCGTGACTTTGTCCCGGGGCCCTCAATATTGTATGTACCGGCCCTGCTTTTTCCCTTCTATTAGGCCATGACAAACTATAGAGTAGATTAAGTATAGTAGTAACCTCAAGCCAACTATGTTAGGGTAGGCTGGTTGGTGAGTTGTGCTACAAGCTTTGCATCCCGGTTAATCTGTATCTTTGTAGCAGGAGTTCAGATGTTTCGCCGGGGCAAACCTCTCAAATTTCCATACACACGCACACCAATTTAATATGGGATTTGCTAGTTCTGAGAACTAGGTTTGTGCTCAGTTTTTTTTTTCGAAATGGGGGTAATGCCCCGGCTTCTGCATCATGATGATGCACACGGCCTTTTATTAGAATACCAAAGTAACAATGTTTACATATCACGCATCATCGAGGATTGATACAAGAATCAACCATCGAAAAAGTAACATAGTATGACTACGAATCAACATAGCCTTCTAGTATGCCGCCAACCAGCACTGGCGCAAGATATCCCGAGCGACCATCGGGAGCCGTGTGCAGCCCGATAACCATAGCATCCCGCTGTCCCTCCGGAGAAAGCAGAGCCCAAAGCTGGACCCAATGGGAAACCATATGAATAACCTGCAGGAAATGAAAAGAAGGTTTGTTATTAAAAATTATGTCATTTCTGCTCCTCCAAATAGCCCAACATAAAGCAGAAACCCCAATCCGGATATACGCTTTAGATTGTCTATCTACTCCTTTTAACCAGTTACCAAACATATTGGTAATATTGGTAGGAGGTGGAAGATCATAGGTAAAGTTAACTGTACGCCATAAGAGTTTAGCTAAAGGGCATTCAATAAAAAGGTGTTGGATGGTCTCCTGTTCCCCACAGAAAACACATTTTGTACACCCATTCCAATGACGTTTAGCTAGGTTGTCCTTGGTTAACAACACCTTGTTACTCAAGAACCACATAAAAATCTTAATTTTTAGCGGAATTTTAACCTTCCATAGATATTTTTTGAGAAAGGGGGTATGGTCACACATAAGATCTTCATACATCGATTTTACAGAAAACAAACCATTCGGTGTTAATTCCCATAAAAATCGATCTTCATCTTGAGTCAAATGTACTGCCATTAGTTTTCTACATAGTTGTAACCACAAATTCCATTTATTACCAGACAGGACTCTTCTAAAAGTAATATTCAGCGGTGCCTGACCTAGCACCTGTGCAACCGTGACATTCTTATGATGGGCAATAGAGTATAACGACGAGTAAGTCCTACACTATTTAATCTTCTCTTTCTAAATAGTTGAACCCATTTCCTGTCCTCCTGTGAAGCCACGTCACTCCAATTAGCAATCCCTGCTCCTCCCCGCGAATCAATAAACACGGGAGCTTTGCCTCCGCAACTTCTTCCGCTCCACACAAGCAGTTGTCGCCTCCGCTCCAACTTATTCCGCCGCCGCTGCCTCTCCGCCTTATCCCAGCGAGATCCGCTTCACCGCCAGCGCTCGCCTCCAGCACCGCCCGACGGATCTGCAGCACATCCCAACGTCTGCGTCGTCAACCGCCTCCTCTCCCGTCCCCGGATCCTCCAGCTCGACTTTGCCGCCCAGCTCCACCTCCGGCTTCATCCAGCAAGCAAGCAGGACGCCGCCGGCAGCGGATCAGTGTCTGCGATGTCTTATTAAGTATTGCATCTGCGGTACATCAATCCCTTTCCGGCAGTGGCGGATCCAGGATTTTATGTTAGGGTGGGGCAACCACAATTTTTTTCTTCAATATTACGAAAATAGCATGCCTATGTATATACATTTACAAATTTACTGAAAAGCACAATGAAGGTTTATTCATGAAGTCTAAACCTTGCATATAAAAATATTATATACTGCAAATACTTAAAGAGATGCAATGTCACTGCTCTCTTCATGTTTCAACAGTTCTTTAGTGCTAAAAATACAAACTAATTAACCAATTCTCTATGACATTGAGTCAATTTCTATATTCATTGATCACTAATGAACAAGTATACAAATCTAGAATAAAAACTACACAACTGAAGAAGAACAAGAGACATGGAGCTAGCACCTGACGCACACAGAACGGAATTTGAAAACGGAAAAACTCCTCAGATTTTGCCTTGTCCTTAGAGAGTCCTTAATTTATCAGCAAGGACCGCCGGCCGCGCTTTAGCTTACTGGTGGCTGCAGCCATCTGTCATTGCTATTTGTATGGCTCGTTTGTGTCTCACCTTTGGTTCCTTTCCTGGAGATGCAGATCGCATCAGCACCCAGGGCCACCCGTGTGTCTACTGCCTGATGACCGAGATGTTAAGATTGATCGGGTCTCGATGGGGAATAGGAAGTTCGGCGGATGAGGAAGACACATTGTCTAGTGGATGGATTTTCATTGCCTAGGCTAGCTCTAATGCGTTCTATCAGAAGACAATTATTATACTATAGGCAAACAAGCTAATTTCTTAGGGTGGGGCACGTCCCACCCTTACACCCTGTTGGCTCCGCCCCTGCTTTCCGCCATGAAAACAATCAACACCTCCTGGTTGGGTAAGGTATATCTTAGTATTTGTGGTCGCTGGGTTAAGTTTGTTCTCTGTCCTTGCTCGATTGGTTTTCCCAGATTATTGGAGATTTTCTACAAACCCGTCCATGATGCTGGCATTGGACGCACTCTCCCTTGATGACTACTCTGTACACGTCATTTGCTTCTTTTCTAGGGTCTACAGCGTGCAGCCAAACTGTTTGATCAAATGCGAACGAGGCCATCAGATTATGATAACTGGTCAAATTTGGGCAGGTAAGTATAAAGTATATTTCGTTATTGCTTCTGGGATCCATCTTTTCTGGCCGTGGTTCTTCTCCCATTTATAAAATGAGGAAAAATTTTCTTCCTTTAGATCAAGAAGGAAATCGTATTTTACCTTTAGTAGCCATGGTCATGGATATTTTTATGGGTCACACCGAAAACCTGCAGTATGTGCGCAAACATACAGAACCTATTGATTGCACTATGCTTCTATATATGGTCTAATTTATCAACTCCTTTTTTCTCTTACATGTAAAGTGTAGGGATGGAAGCTGAACCTAAGACGCGCCATGGCTATAAAGTACACCACAACTTGGATACCAATACCTATTGCGTATCCGCGTCTGCTGCATGTTTGACTTCATCTACGAGCTCAATGAGGTTAGACTTTGAGCTGTGAACCTCTTCTTCGGTGGTATCTACTTCCTTTAACTGCCGAATGGCACTGGTATGTACTGTCTTCAGGTGAACCTGAAATGTTTAATGAACTGCAAGTGAAGTCCTGACTCTTGATGGTTCCATGCCACACTTTTGTTCATACCATGCTTGATCCAGGTTGAATATGCAACTCTTTAGTTGTTTTCATCAGCCATTGGTTCCAAAAAAATTATCAATAGTTCTCTGCATTTTCCCATATGATCGGAGTTCATGTTTGGACCATATTTATGGATTTCTAAGAACACCACTCGAGGATATGAAATATGGTGTATGGAGATAATTTAAACAACACAAAAACATGCAGTTATCGAACGATGATCGTTGTTCTCTGGAAAGGTTGTTGTTGTTGTGCTACAATTAATTCCTGCAAGTTGATGTTCATCAAATGTGAAGGTAACTGATAATTCTAATTTTATACATGATATCTCTGTAAATCATATATTCCGTTTCAGATATAAATAGCCAACGGTTCAGTATACATTGCAGATCACAAGGGTGATAACTGATTACTTGCTTAACCCATCAGCCAACATCTTTAAAAATGCATACAAAAGATGTCATGGCCCTGCCTATATAACGTTTTCTTTTCTCAAATCATGTTTTTTTTCCATTCTATGCTATTTTATTCCGGGGGTTATCTTCTAACACTCTTTGATCTCTACTGGACCTAACACATAGTTTATTATAGTACTCCTGTTCAGTTCAATGCGTACATCCAGGAAGCTTAAAATTATAAGAGTTTTTCATATACCAAAGATTGTATACGTGACCCGATCATTATACCCTTTCTATCAGTGGTGGCATTTTTTTTTGTTCTATATGAAGGTTCATGACTACCCCTCTCTATCCTTTACAGTAACTTAGGTGATGTTAACATGATTTCAAATAAAGATCAAAGCATAGAGCTACCAAGCATGTTGCTACTTTTTTATTGTGTGGATCATGCTGCTACTTTTCAACATGTACAAATCGGGTGAACCTTCATATGGTTCCTATTTGTTATATAGATCATCTATAAAGAATTAAAGATGACCTTGAATGCTCAGAAATATCTGATGTCTGCCCATGACTCCTTTTTTCTATTTTCTGTTTCATGTGATTTGCATATTCGGCATTATCATTTGCAAATGGCAAAAAAAAATCCCGCTGCAACTACACCTGCAAGATTTTGGCTGCTGCTACCTCACGCGCTCCGGATTTCTTGGGATTTCTTTCAGGTTTCTTGGGATTTCATGCCTTCTCAGTCTGGTCGATGGGTGTTAATTTCCGTTGATTGGCTTCTCCATCTGCTGATAATCATCCACAATACATAGCGCCTTATTCGGTTGGTACGCATCCTCTAACCCCCTCTCAAATTTCCGTTGATTGCCTTAGCGCATGCACTTCCTATTTTCGCAATTATGTTGTACTAATTTATTAGTTACCTTCCGTCAAGAGCGCATGCACTTTTTATTTTCGTAATAATGTTATACTAATTTATTGCTTACCTTCCGTGAAATAATGCATATGTTCGAACATATTATTGGCTACAGACCACAACAATAGTAGCTATTTCTTTGCAATTTGCGTATGTCCGTTTGCAAAGATGGATAGCTTTCAGAATCCCCAACCTGGCCGGGAATCAGATCTGGCATATATTTGTGCAAGACCTCCTAGATAGCTTCTACTATGTCGTCCCTTTAAATCCTTGGCCCTGATCTTCCTTAATATACATGAGGTAAGTGGATGCCTGAACTCATTTTTTCTCAATTACCGCTCCTAATTGGTGAATGATTGGTGCTGCTGCAACTTAAGTTGATTGATTTTGGACATAGATTATTGCTCCAACATGTCTTATTAATATTTGTTTCGATTTGATCTACAGAATTCTAATGCTCAATGTTTCATTAGATGTTGCCGAAAACTGAAGATGATGGATGTGCCCAAGTGGCAAGAGCTAGCACTAGATCAGATAAATCGCTCGGTCAGCATCTACCTACCCATCCGCTGTTTCTATTGTTGTAACTCACCAATATATATGCATTCAGGTTATTATTTTGGTATGGTTTATAGAGTTTTTTTCCCAGCCCCATACCTTTATCACTCGTGCTTCCCTCCCTGGCATATCTGCTAATGTAAGTTTGTGTTGTATTTGTGAGCAGACAGGCGCACGATTGCACAACATGCGGGCATATATCTAGAGGAAGATCGAGGCGCACGCTTTTTGTCTGTGCTCTGCAATGGCAGTCTCTTTCTTTCAAAAACGTGGAAGTCATTTGAAATTTCGAAATCTAAAATTATAGAATATGTAACAGGTTCCCATGTAATTATCGTTATAAATTGTCTACCTTTGATTAATGTAGAATTGCTTCAGTCTAACTATTTTTTGTTTGCAAATTTGTTATATTTTTTTTACTGTCAGCCTTCATATCATAGTAGTTGTAAGGATACACATAAACAATTAGCTTGGGACAAACTACTTCCCCGTGCCTTGAAATTTATATTATGTTAACTGCAATCGAATCGTGTGTCTTTTCAAAATGGTTGAAACAAATTGACCAACCATTGTGTAAAATATTGCAGCCGATATAGTATTACAAACATTTTTAACATCCAATGTGGTACTATTCTTACTTCATGGGTATAAGTACCTTTCATTTGTAATGAGTTGTTTTATACTCTGCTTACAATTTTTGACATGTTCTCATCGATCATGAATTTATTGATACCATAAAATTGGTTTATTTTGAAGGTGTGGTAAATTAACTGTTTTAAAATATTTCTTATTTTTTTCAAATATTTTTGACCTTCGAATCCCGCCGCAACGCGCGGGGTATCATCTAGTTTATATTATAATTCGTGCTAGTTATCAGTTGCAATATGAGTGTTGCAACTAAGATTTAATCACATTATCTGAGTTCGTTCTAATAGCCACACCCATTTAATACAGCAGGCCGGGCAGCACAAAGTTGTCCAACTTCGAACAACAGTCAACCCGGCGTCAAACTCCACATTAAAATTCTTAAAGTGAGAAACCGATGATGACACCGGGTAACATAGAGTGAAAATACTGAATGGCGCACTAACACTGTCATGTGTTTTCTTTTGTGAGGGAACACAATTACTACTATGTTGTTGACTGGTTGTTCGTACCAGATGAATCATTGGTTTGCTGATCTAAGCGCCTAAACGAGACGTGGAAAGAAAAGGTGCAACCAAGACTGACAATAGTCACCTCGACGATCATACGCCGCCACCATTATGGCGTTCTGGCGAGCTTTAGACAAGTTAGGACAAAGCAGAACCACCATGCCATAAGCTCCGCTCTCGACCGTCGCCATCGGAGTGTTAGGCCGCCGCACCACAAAACAATTCTTCTCCATCAGAGCGACTTTGACTAGCTGCAGGAACAGGTGGCCCGTTGATCTGTTTTTGTCTAGCTAGCTGAACGAGTGGATTCATATATAGTCAAGACTCCAAATTGAACCGCTGGGATGACACGACATGCATGTAATTTTCTTTGTTTCATCATCCTACGAGGAAATGCATAGGCCGATAAAATCGATCACTCTTGCACACTAGTATCTAAAATGAGATCGCTTTGTAACAGATGCAGAATTTTCATTGCTCAACTCAAGTGACCGTGGCCAAGAGCCTGCGCAGGTACCGCCCCACAGTAATTTGATGAAGGAGGAATGTGGTGTGTTTTACTTACGCTGACGTACTCGACGCCGTTGGAAGTTGGGAGTACATGCAACATATATTATGGTGCCGCGATAACTTCAGCGGATCGATGCAAATCATTCATTCACATGCCGACGGCTGCACTCACCGGCCGGCGGGCAGGTTACTCCTCGTCATTAGGCATGGGCGCGTAACGGATGCACAATCATAAAGCTGACAACAGTGCTAGTATCATAGTAGATAGTATTATGTATCCTAGGCAAACAAAAATAATGATGTGACATGTAATTAAGAGAAGATATAGGATTAGAGTAACATATGTGGATACTGTATCATAGCGTAGTTACGAGAAAAGTAAATGATAAATAGATCTTGTACATAGATTTACATTGGAATTCTACAAAATAATAAATTTAGAAGGTTATGATATTACTCTATAATACCACCCACTAGAGAGATAGTATATGATACTATGCACTATGACCAGCCTAACACTGTGCGTAGCCTGTGTCCCGTTTGCATTGCACTACCTAATTTTATTACGGATTTCATAACATTTGGACGAGGCAGCATATCCTCCACGGATAACATGTGCCCTATGAGCGGCCACACGAGGCGACTCAGCCATCAGCCCATCAGAGATTCCATGACCCCAAGCGATAGGATTGGTCTACTCTCTACTACTCCGTTCATTCACAACTATTATTTGCGTTCCGAAATATAATACTTTTTAGATAGCTAAATTAGTTTTGTAAAAGGCTTAGATTTTAGAATGGAAGTAGTACTCGCGTTCTGGGTTTAGTCAATACCAAAATTTGTAAAACTTGACCAAAAATAGAAGAAAAAATCAACAATATCAAATGCATATAATTTAAAATATACATTATGATGATTCTAATACCATAGATTTTATATTATAGATGTTGTTTCCTAAATATTAAGTCAAACTTTAGACTTTTTGAATTAATCCAAAACACGAGGTAATTGTGAACGGAGGGAGCAGCAACCATGTGATGCATGATCTTTACGAAATATATACAGGTGGTATGAAATATGCAATGTAAAGAACTTGGCAAGTGAAATTGCAAGTGGAAAGGGATGGATATTTTTTTGAAACAAAGGTAAAAGCTTTGTCTATGTCATTGATTATGAAGGTTTTAATTACAAATCGAGTCAAAAAGACATGACGTGGAGCGGGATGAATATGACTAGGTTTGAATGATCGAGTTGATGTGGAGGACAATCACCCGGGGGCCTAAACGATGGGGTAATGTGCAATTAGGAGCGTAACTAATGCATGGGCGGACGCACATTAGGATGACTGGGGGCCCCGGCCCCCACTCAAATTTCGGTCCTCCTTATATGTATCTACTATTTGTCTAGCACAGCCCCTAGTCAGCCCACTGCAACGGCCCCCACTCATCTTTCTATTTATCAAAAAGCCCATGAAAAAAGAAGACGAGAAGATGCGGGGTGAGCCGAAACCTCCAAAAACGAGAAAACGAAGCGGCGCCGTGTTTTGTATTGCCTCTGTGTCTCCGTGAGTTGATAAATGTGGGCTCGTGCAAGAAAAAATTGTTGGTGTTACCCATGTGGAGGAGACATCAGCTTATTATCTCAAGTCCTGCATAGATTTTATATTTGCAGATCTTGGTTTGAGTCTAAAACAAATTAGAGGACAAGGTTATGATGGAGCTAGTAACATGTCCGGCGAGTTTAATGGGTTGCAAGCTAAAATTAAAAGCGAGAACAAATCAGCATATTACATATATTGCTTCGCTCATAAGCTCAACTTGGTTGTTGTGGCCATTGCGAAGGACATATTTGATGTTGGAGATTTTTTTGATATGATATCAGTTCTCATCAGCGATTTGGAAATGATGATGATGATATTAGCTTTAACAAATGAGTTGTCAAAAACCTTGCAAAGAAAGGATAAAGACATTATAAATGCTATTTCAGATGTGGAATCTGCTAAGAGGGAGTTGAGAAATCTTAGAACCAATGAGGGCTTTAATTATCTTATGAAGAAGCTACATTCTTTCTGTGAGAAGTATGACATTTCAGTAGTGGACATGGAAAATGCCTACGTGAACCCAAAGAAGCCAAGACAGAAGACTGGGATTAATAATGAGCACCACTATTTAGTTGATTGTTCCTTTGCTGCTCTAGATTTACTAGGAGAAGAGTTCAATGACAGGTTCAATGAGGTAAATTCAGAATTGCTTCTGTGTAACCCAAGTGATTTATTTTGTCATTTTGATAAGGAGAAGTTGGTGGAGTTAGCTAAATTTTATCCGGATGACTTTAATCACAATGAGATGGTAACTCTTGAGCATGAACTTGGCCTATACATCGATAGAATACTCCATGATGCAAGGTTTTCTAACTTGGACAGTATAACTGATCTAGCTAAATTGATGGCGGATACAAGGAAGCATCTCTCACATCCTTTGGTATATCGCCTTCTGAAGTTAGCGCTAACACTTCCCGTTGCCACATCCACCGTTGAGAGATGTTTCTCAGCTATGAAGATTGTGACGCATGCACTTTGTAATAAAATTGGTGATGATTATATGAGTTATAGCCTCATTTGTTTCGTGGAAAAGCAAATGCTGGAAACAATTACTAATGAAGCGATCGTTGATCTTTTTCACAAGTTGAAAAATCGTCGCGGGAGGAATGAAGTGTAACGACTTTATACCTTAACCTATTATATATATACCACTTCCATTACTATTTACATGGCTAATGCGTGTGTTTTTTTCTCATGACAGGTAACAACAACTATATGCAAGTTTATTATTCTTGCTTGCAATATAAGAACTATTGGGATATCTGAAGCTTTGTCATCTATAAATTTTGTTCACTTCAGTAATTGGCGGATGAGAATTGAGAAACAAAGTTGTTGTAATCTTTTTTGATGTACTACTTTGGGATATATCGATGAAGGTATTTATGGGAAACTACTATATATATACCTTTTATTTATAGCATTCACATATTAGTGATTACAAGACGATATATAAATGAGTTCTCTTATACATTGGCCCCCAGTTAGTTTTTGTCCTGGGTCTGCCACTGTCTGTGACTCTGGCTCTTTCGCTCCCGACGGAAGTGCTCCGCCGTCCTAGCCATCGTGGACGATCCTCTCCGACCGCCACCGCTGGGAGCCGGCCACCGGCGGCCACCCTTGAATCATGACCTTCAAGGTAAGCTTAACCATGTAGTCTATACACAATGCTAGGGTTCATCGATTCTTTTGTATTTGCAATCTTTATTTAATCGTATTTGTAGATTCCACGATCTTTTCTTCAATTCTTGTTCGTTTCCATGTACTCTCTACTCCGTACACTTTCTTCAAGTCTAGTACTACTAGGTTGAAATCTAGGAATAAGGATTTATGTGTGATCTATGAGAAAAAGTTCAGAATTTTTGAATTCCTTTGAATGAAATCTGGCAATCCTTACTAGACCTAGAAATTTGGACTTATGTGATACGAATTCCTACAAGTTACAATATGTTGTTTCAATTAATTAACATGGAAGAAAGAAGAGGACAATGGAGAGGTATTTGATAAAGAAACCCACACATGTTCAGCCCCTGCAAATGTCAACACCAAAACCGAGAGTTCAAATGGAAATGCACCAGCTGTACAAAGATATAATTCTTCTGTGCCTCAAATCGTCGATTTGAACAAGCTATTTAGGGATCCAGCTAAAAGAAAGAGAATGGCCGATTATTTCCTTACAAGCTAATTGGGAAGAAGAAAATGAAGAGGAGATTCATTCCCGGGTGGTTTGATCAGTATGTTAATTGGCTGGAGTACAGTGAGAAGGAAGATAAAGCATATTGCTTATGTTGCTATTTATTGAGGGACAACAAGAAAGACACTCACCATGGGCATGATGCATTTGTAGTACAAGGCTCCAACACATGGAACAAGACAGAGAGATTGGTGACTCATGATACGTTGCAAACGTATCTATAATTTTTGATGCTCCATGCTTGTTTTACACCAATTCCTATATGTTTTGTTTACACTTTGTTGCACTTTTATACATTTTCTGCACTAACCTATTGACAAGATGCCACAGTTCCTTGTTTTCTGCTATTTTGTATTTCAAAAAGTTGTACAGAAAATATTCTCAAAATTATACGAAATAAAAGCCGAAATTAATATTTTACCGTAACAACGATAGAGTCCATAGGGGGGACGAAGAGGGGGCGCAGGGCGGCTAGACCATGTCTTAGCGCGGCCTGGCCTGGGCCCGTGCCAAGGGGTGGTGTGGGCTACCCTGGCCTCCACCGACCCCTCCCTTCCGCCTATAAGAAGCATCCCGATGCGTGAACCCTAAATCAATCAGCCTCCACCCACTAAAATTTCCGTAGCTCCGCTGTTGTCATAGACAAGATTCGGGGGATAGAAGTCTCTGTTCCGGTAACCTGCCGCGACGGGGAATTGCCCCCAGAGCCATCTCCATCGACTCCACCGCCATCTTAATCGCCATTGCTGACTCCCATGATGAGGAGTCAGTAGTTCTCCTCGAGGCTGAGGGCTTTACCAGTAGTTATGTGGTCTATCTGTCTCTCCATGTATGATCTTTATGTGATCATGAGCTTTGTAATCTAGTTGAATAAGTAGATGTTATTCTTCAACTATTGTGCTACTCAAGTGGTTTTATTATGTGATCTCCGGGGACACCTTGTCCAACGGTGTGAACGTGACAGTGTGCACACCGTGTTTGTTCTTAAGCCTAATTTACAGAAATACTTATAAATTGTGTTGACTAGTTAGTACAATCTTTGTATGCTCAAAGTGACAGCGTGGGGCGTCCATAGATTGGGAATGCGAATTTTAAGGAGTGCTTATGCATCCCTATGCAGTGAATTTGTGTTTGTTATCAAACCGGAGAGTGGTTCATAGTAGCATAGTGATGTGATAATATCTATGTATTCATTTATGGTATCACTGTTGAGAGTGTCCACTAGTGAAAGTATGATCCCTAGGTCTTGTTTCCAAGTATTGAAACACCATTTACAACCAGTTCTGCTACATGTTTGTTTGCTGTCATTTTTATTTCAGATTGCAACTACTACTTACAATCATCCACAGTACTTGTATTTCACTATCTCTTCGCCGAACTAGTGCACTTATACACCTGACAAGTGTATTGGGTGTATTGGGGACACAAGAGACTTCTTGTATCGTAATTGTAGGGTTGCTTGAGAGGGATATCTTTGATCTCTACCTCCCTGAGTTTGATAAACCTTGGGTGATCCACTTAAGGAAAACTTGCTGTTGTTCTACAAACCTCTGCACTTGGAGGCTCAACACTGTCTACAAGAATAGAAGTGTGCGTAGACATCAAGCTCTTTTCTGACCCTGTTGCCGGGGAGGTGAGGTAAAAGGTACTCACATCCTCTGGCTACTAAGTTTTCTAGTTGCTGGTGAGTGCTCGAAGTTATTTCCTTTAGATTCTGCAATTATATCTTTTTGTTTCTTGTTTTTATTTTTCACTAGTTAGGCTTAATGGAAAACACTACAAAAATTACAGAGCTTTATAGTATTTATCTTGAGTTAGGACATGAGGTATTTGAAGAGAAAATTAAAAAATCAATGGAACTTTACTTGCATGCTAGTAGAAATGTTATTAGTATGAATTCTTTGGACACCATTATTGCTAATATTGTAGAAAAGTCTAAGGTTGGGGAAGCTAGTTTTTATGATCTTTGTAATCACCCAGCTTTACAGGACAAAATTTGCTCTGATGATATTTTATCTCCCATGTGTGATAATTTTAATGATGCTTGTGATATTTTAAATCAACGTACTGAAAGTATTTCTTTTTAAAATACCTATGAAAATTGTTGAAAAGATCATGGATAAACGTTATGCAGGGGATGGAACAGTCCATCCAAGTGATCACTTGTTGACACTTAAAGAACTTTGTGAGTTGTTTAAAAATTGCAGGTTTATCAAGTGAAAATGGCATGAAGAATTATTTCCATTGTCACTTAAGGGCAAAGCAAGGGAGTGGTATCAGCTACTAGATGATCCTCATCATTCGGAGTGGAAGGAGCTTGAATCTCTCTTTTACTTTAAATTTATCCTCCTCATGAAATGCATTTACATAGGAATTATATTTATAATTTTCATCTTCATGATGGAGAAAGTATTGCCCAAGCGTGGGGAAGATTGAAGTCGCTAATGCTCAAATGTCCCACTCATGAGTTCTTCAGTAATATTGTTATTAATAATTTTTATGCAAGGCTTTCAGGACAGTACAAGGACTATCTAGATGCTTGTTTGGAGGGATCTTTCACAAGTAAGGAGGTTGAAGCTAAGTGGGATCTTCTTGAAACAATTCAAAGCAATACCGAAGATTGGGATAACAACAAAGGTAAAGAATCAGGTATAAACTATGAGTATGATTGCATTAAGTCTTTCGCTGAAACTGCTAATTTTCAAGAGCTTAGTGCTAAATATGGTATTGATTCTCAAATTATTCTTGATTGCTGTAAAGCCTTTGCTTCTCATATTAATGTTCATAAAGGAAATTGGGATATATATCATGAACCTTTTAAAGACACTTGCATGAAAAATGAAATTGTTATTAATGATTGCAATACACATGCCCAAACTTCTGAAAGTACTATTTCTTATAAGCATGTTAATTTTTGTGGATCACTTATACCTTGTGAAAAGAATCAAATCGAAGAAGAATATTGTATCCATCACAGGAATGAAAAAACTAGAATGTAGGACAGGGCTTTAAATGATCTTGGTAAAATAGTTTATGCCCTCTACCCTTTTATTTGTGAACTTTGCTATGAAGTGGATCATTTAAATTTTCAATTCTTAGGCCAAGAAACAAACGAACATCGATCAGAAGGCAAAGCTGTGTGTTTTTGTCTTGCATGGCTGTCGTGATTCCTTTTCATGCCAAGCCACCCACAGACAGCTAGCGATGAATCCAACGACAAACGAACAACGTTAGCCACGCGTCGATCGATAGATGCGTGCGTACCTACCCATGTGCTCACCGGCGTTCATTCATAGTAGTAATCATGATTCGGAAAAGCACAATACTTTTGATATTGAAAATATCTTTGGTACCAATTCTGAAAATGATGATGATAATAATTGTTGTACTATTAGTACTATCCATGTTCCTTCCAATGATGATATGTTTACAAATGAACACACTTTGGAAGATAACTATTCTATTGCTTATGATGATACTATACCTCCAATATATGATGATTACAATGATGAATATAATATTTTCAGTCCACCTATTATTAAGGAGAAAATTAATTATGATTACAATATGCCTCCTATATTTGATGATTATGGTGATGAGAATAATAATGATAGCTATTTTGTTGAATTTGCTCCCACTACTATTAATAAGAATGACTATGCTTATGTGGAGAGTAATAATTATTTTATGCATGTGGCTCATGATAAGAATGCTTTATGTGATGGTTATATTGTTGAGTTTATTCATGATACTACTGAAAGTTATTATGAGAGAGGAAAATATGGTTGTAGAAGTTTTCATGTTACTAAAAAACCTCTTTATATGCTGAAGTTTTGAAGTTACTCTTGTTTTATCTTCCTGTCCTTGTCACTTTGTTGTTTGTGGATTTATTTGTGTACACGGTTCCTATGCATAGGAAGTGGGTTAGACTTAAATCTGTTTCATATTTGCTCCTTGATGCTCTCTTTTGCTTCAATTCATATTTCTTATGTGAGTATCTTCTCAAACTACTGAGCCTAGCTGAAAGGCGTTAAAGAAAAGCACTCTTGGAAAATAACCTATGTTTTATTTCCGTAATTTTTCTTATGATGAGTCTTGGAAATTTTTACTTCTGTAATAACCTATCTTTATCATTTTTATTTCATTTTTTGCCAAGAATAGCCTCTAATAGGAAGAAAGTAAGTTAAGATTTGGGGAAGTTGCTGTCCTGATACAGATTCTGTGCCATCGCCAAAAAAAAATCGTATTCCCAGGAAGAACGTAATTTGGAGCTTCCAAATTTTTAGCATATGCCTCAGGTTATTATAAAACTTTCGTTAGTTGAGCACTTTTTGATCTGAGCAACAGAGGATTTTCGAACAAATCGATCTTTACATGCTGTTCTATTTTGATAGATTTCTGCCACTATTTACATTTGCCTCTTAATCTTTTTTTTTAGTTCTTTTGAGAGAAAAATCTTTTTAAAGAAGTTGCTACAGTAGCTAATGTTTTAATGGATGTTTTATATATGTTAGAACTGGACCAAGTGGATTTGTTATTTTGATTGCACTAATGCTGGAAGCTAATAAGAATTGTGTGAAGTTTTGTATGAAGGAAATTTTCAAGTGTAGGGAGAGAAGAATGGTGTAATGAGATGAAGTATGTACAAAAGCTCAAGCTTGGGGATGCCCATGTCACCCCAATAAATATCCAAGAGGTACAAGCGTCAAAGCTTGGGGATGCCCAAGGCATCCCCTCTTCATCAATAAAGCATCAGGTCATCTTTCTATGCGCTATATTTTTATTGCTTCATATGCTATGTGTTGTTCTTGGAGCGTATTTATTTTTGTTTTTATTTTAGTTTTGTTTTGTTTGCTTTAGCATATTGTTGGGTCCCACCATATTTGTTTTAGAGAATGGCACACTATGTTTTAATTCCATAGAATGCTCTAGTTTTCACTTCTATTGTTCTGCGAGTGTTCTAGTTTGCTAGTACTGCGTTTAGCTCTTGTTCTTTCACTCAAATTTTGTTCAGAGCTTGTTAGTATTCTTTATTGATGTATGATTAGCTCTCTGGTCCATATTTTTTTCATCTCTGAGAGTTGTTTCAAATAAATTGATTCGTGTTGGAGACGAGTAAAATGTTTCATGCTTATAGTGATGCAAAGGAAGCTTGTCTAGACTGTGGCATAGACTTTGGTATGTCATGTTGGATGTTATTCTTGTCATATGCTTAATATTTATTGTTGTAGCATGACTTGTCTCAAATAGCTGATAGTGCTTAATGTGTTATTGAAAGAATCATGTTTTGTTTCCATCATACAAAGCATAATATTGTGGTATTCTCCTTTGATGCTTTATTGGGTTGACTTGGCACATGCTTATACCATGTTATGACTACAACCAGTCAAATAAAACCTCTATGATCATTTAGTTTTTGACTTGTGATATCACTTTATGCTTTGATTAATAATGTTTTGTCGCTATGCATGATTATGGCCATTATTGCTCTCTTAGTTGGTCGCTCCTAGTCTTTTGCTAGCCTTCGCCTGTACGGCGTATGAGCTCTACTCGTGCATCCAACCACCAAAAACCAAAGTGCCAATTGTGTCCACCATATCTAGCTACTAGCATCATTGCTATTCCAAGTATATTCATCATGTTTTTATCTATCTTCCAAATTAAATTTTGTCATGAGAAAATTAGTTAGTAAAGCTCTCACGAACTTGATGGCATATTTACTTTCTTGCACTTAATAAACTTGAACCATTGTGACTATTTTATGAAGATAATATGCTTGCAAATTGCGAGTTGGGAGTTAGCACAACCATGCTTTCATGGGGAACGCTTTCAACATTGCACTTATTCCTACTTAGTTGAGGTCATGTTCTTTTGTTCAAGGATGCCTAGCGATGCGAAATAAAATGGAAACTTATAAGTCCATGGAGTTTGTATATGTGTTAGAGAAACGTCTCGACTGCTAATTTAAGTCATGCATCATTCATGGTGGAAATTTAGAGCGAACCATAGTGAGCATTCTATGAAGCATCTTCAATAAAAAGCTATACCCATAGTAAATAAAAGGATTGATGAGATGCTTATTGTTTGTTTGTCTTATCATTTTGGCATGGGATTGCTCCTATGCAGGAGTACTTCCATATCATGGGGCAGTAGCTACCCATTGGCGTTCTCGATGATACATGTATACTTACAATGACAAGAACTTATTTGAGACCTAAGTTGAGTAGCATGAGGTTTAGGTACTCGTATTCAAGGAACACGAGATTTTCAACTTGTGATTTGTCAAGCATATAGCTCATATTTTCCCTCACATTAACTTTACCATTCAAGATGCTTATGATAGGGGCAATGAGAGCTCAAGGCTAATGAGTACCATACTTTTTGGAAGATTTATAAAACTTGTTAATCTTGCTTCCTTCTACGAAGGACCTTTCTTTTACTTTTAGGTCGAGTCTTCACCTTCTTACTTTATGCACCACTAAGAGAGCATAGTTGTCATTCTGAGTATAATGTGCGTAGTACCAAAATCTATTATTGATTGATTCATGATTATGGAATTGCTTGTTCTCAAATTACTTGTATCTAGTCACCCTTTAAACTTTAAAGGTGTCCTGGCATTTATGTTTTGCTACTTCATAAGAACAAGCTGAGTACCACTTTGCTATGTTTTCTCTATGCTCATAAATAAACAGTTGCTTTCGGTGCATAATTATTCATGATCCTTTGTTTGAGCTACTTTTCATGTTGTAATATAGTTGCTAAGTTCTATTGTTAGAATTATATCTATCATGTCTATGTTTAGAGTACTTTGATCCCATCTCACAATGCTTTTACAATAACTTGATCAAGATTGTGTTGGCTGCATGTCACCTCAAAATTTATTTTTGTTATCACTTACCTACTCGAGGACGAGCAGGAGTTAAGCTTGGGGATGCTGATACGTTGCAAATGTATCTATAATTTTTGATGCTCCGTGCTTGTTTTACACCAATTACTATATATTTTGTTTACACTTCGTTGCACTTTTATACATTTTCCGGCACTAACCTATTGACAAGATGCCACAGTGCCAGTTTCTTGTTTTCTGTTGTTTTGTATTTCAGAAAAGTTGTACAGGAAATATTCTTGAAATTGGACTAAACAAAAGCCGAAGTCAATATTTTACCGTAACGAAGACAGAGTCCAAAGGGGGGACGAAGAGGAGGCGCAGGGCGGCCATACCATGCATTGGCGCGGCCTGGCTTGGGCCTGCGCCAAGGGGTTGTAATGTCCCAGGTTTGGAGACGATCGAGGGGTAGATTTTAGAAAGGGATGTGCACTGCATCGTAAATTCTGGGGAAATTTCGCGCTTTTAAAACAAAACTGCATCGAAGGGGGACAAGTTTCTCTCTCGACACCTTATAGGGTTAGGGTTTCGAGAGTGCGACAAACTTGCTTCTCACCTAACTAAACTAGGGTTTTGAGAAGAGAGGAGAGAAGTGCATTACAACCTTAAGTTGCATGATTGAATTCAAACACAAGTTGCATTTGAATTTCAAATTCAAACACAAGATGAATATCTCATAATTCAATATTGAGGTAATTCTTTAAACAAATATTATATAATAAAGAATAGGAACAATACAAATATTAAGTAAAGCTCAATAGGGAAAATTGGAGCTTTATTGATAATCACACAAGATACATTGTCTTTACAATATTCAGAACTGAAATATTACAACACATTACAAGAATTGACAAAATGGAAAGAAAAAGAAAGAAAATTACAACTTAATGAAAATTCCTAAACTACAAGTTGATCTTCAAGCAATTCCTGACCAAGATGATCTTGCAATTCATCTTGATCATCTCCAAGTCCCTGCATACTCACAAATAAAGCACAACAAATGTTATGCCAAGTGGCAAAGCCACTTGGCAGATTAGCAAAAGAAAGTAAAATTGAGAGGATATGACCACAGCTCTGCCGAGCTGATCCATTCACTGGACATGTGACAACCAGCAAGCACACAAGCTGCTCACACAACCATTGTGCATGCCCAACAGCAAGCCAATGTGTGTGCATGCATCACAGCACACACACACAGCCAGTGAGTCACCAACAAGCTGACAGGCCTTGTTGTCGACCAGAGGAGAAGGAGCAAACCATATAAAACCTTTTTTCCATCCAAACCCTAGTCATTCATCGACCAGGAGCAGCTGGGTAAGTTCATCAAGAACACAAGAACACAAGAACAGGAAGAACAGCCACTGCTGTTCAACCTGCTCAAACAGTCACAGAATTTAATCAAGCACCACAAGCTTGCAAGGAGGAGCAGGGCAAGCAAACCAAGCAATCACAGAAGCAATCCTCTACACCAACACCCATTTCTAGGAGCTGGAGTGAGGTATACCCAAATAAACATGAGCAAACCATGGTTTTGCTCAAAATTAAGCATGTGCATATGTCACAGAAGCAAAAAGGGTAGAAACCCTGTTTGTATCATCATCTGGTTACTAAACCATTTGGTGCAAGCAACAATTGGAGAGGCCAATAGGAAATCATCCAAGGGGAACACTAGTTATGTCAAATCAGTGGCACAACTAAGGAAATCCAGCAAAGGATGGATTCACAGCTAGCCTAGCCCAACTCATCTAGCACCTACAGCTAGTAATACCATCAGACAGATAGGCAACCTGTGCCTATTTCTTGTTTGTCAACAGTAAAGCTCACTGGAAATCCAACAAGGAATTGCCAGAGATGCATCCACAAAGCCACAGCAAGCCACAGAGAGAGGGAGCTACCCATGACAGCATCAAAGAGCTGCCAGGGCCACCTCAACCCACAGCAAACACCTTAAGCCACCACATCATCACCCAGTAGGGTTCAGTAGTGAGCTAGGGTACCCAACCAATGGTTGGCATCCATCTAGCCTAACAAATTCATTGAAATGTTCATCACTGCAAGCAGTTCACATCATTCATCCATTTAGTAAAGCAAGATAAACAGATAAATGAAATACACAAGCAATTGATGCACCAGAGCCTTGCAGATGATCCAATGGATCATTGCAAGCATCAACTGATGCTTAAGCAAGCACCAGCACACACCAGGCCAAACCTGTGTGATTAGGGATGGCACCCAATGACATAGGCATCCCTAATGGGCCTGCCGAAGATAGTACCCGGGGTTTACTGAAGGCCCATTACCCGAAGAATAAGAAGATTCGGAAGCCCAAGATATTATTAAGGAAAGCTAGAGTTGTAATAGAAAGTCTTATTTGTAATCTTACGGGATGAGTTAGAAACCTTCCCGGACTTTGTAACTTGTACAACACGAATCCCTCGGCTCCGCCTCCTATATAAGGGGAGTCGAGGGACGCGAAGATCATCGAATCATTGTTTCTAAAACCCTAGCTTTCATATTCGTCGAGTACTTTTCGGCTGAAACCTTTGAGATCTACTTGCCCTCTACATCCAACTAAACCCTAGTCTACAATCCGTAGGCATTGACGAGTTAATACCTTGTCAATTGGCGCCGTCTGTGGGGTCTAGAGGCGACAAGGAGCTGATCTCGATGGCACGTTCAAGATCGTCGACTTCATCAGTAGCAAGCAACATCATGGAGAGAGGTAAACAGATCGAAACTGGTCTCGTTGATTTTATTCCTCACCCGCCCTCCCGTTTGGATGCATATGCGTATCTGGAGGAGCCCATGAAGATGACGTTTGGAAAATTCCACTTCCACGTCGAGAAAAAAGGATCGTATCGTCTCGAAGTTCCGATTTTGTCGGGATTATCGGCGGATGGTCTTGACTTCTCAAACTCAGTATCATCCGTCGAGACAAGCGACAAGGAGATTTCGTCGCCACGCTTCATCGGCAGCAGGGCAAGTGAAAAACTCGCCAGAATCTTCAGCGACATGTCCTTCGAGTCATCGGCGGACTCCTATATAAGCGATGATTCAAGCGACACCGATAGCTTCGACTTCATCGACAAATCCATCTCTATTGGGAAGGTCTTCACCAATCTCTATGATGGTGTCACCGAACCAAGCAAAGCGAAAACTCCAAAATATCACCAAGTCTATGCCATTGGAGAAGCAAGTCGCGATCAAGAGGAAACATCAGAGGCTTTCGACGATTTGGGGAATCCTTATGTCGATCCCTCAGATCTAAGGAGAGGTTTGGGCACTAAATATGTTGGGCCCACACCACGTGTCAGAGTTCAACTTCCACAAGCAGCCTGGGATAGAGCTGCGAAAGCTCTAGATGGCTCGAACCAATGGAGACAACTCGCTACAATCGAAGAACCGCAAGCTTATCAATATAGACTCGCCAGAGCTGGAAGAGAGTTGGAAAAACAGACAGCTGCTTTGAACAGAAGAAGGGAGGCAGCTTCCGCATCAAGCAGGCGACGAGCGGAATTAAGTCGACACTCAGAAACTTCGGGAGATAGTCACAGAGAAGCTCGGAGGAGAGCAAGATCTCGGCTGCAAAATATACCAGAAGCTGAAAGAGAAACTCTAATCCATAACCTCGATATGTCCTTTATGTCAATTGACACGAGGGGGAATATTATCCCAAAAACACCGGAAGCAGGGTACATGGCGACACAAGCCTTCATCTTAGCGTCCAGGCCACCTCCCGGAGATCCAAGGGAAGCGCTGTACAACATGGCCATGGCAGGATGTGGAGCCATGGGAGCAGCGTTCACAGCCACACCTCCCGAAGGAACTGCAAGGCAAAATAGTCCGAGACCTACCGCAGCAGTGCAAGATCCACCAAGAGCAAGTGGAGCCAGGGACACAACAACTCAAGCCAGAGTTGATAGAGCACGACAAGAAAGAAGGGAACGTCGGCATTCACCAGAACTTGCTGAAGAGGACATGTGTGGACTCCCATGCTTCACACGACGGGTCCGAAAAACTCGAGTTCCATCAGGATTCAAGCTACCCGATAGTTTCAAGAAATTCGATGGCCTGCAAGACCCTGAGGATTGGCTTGTGGATTACCTCGAGACAGTAAAATTGATAGGCGGGACCAGAGCGACAGCCATGTAGAGCATCCAGATACATCTGAGCGAAGCCGCCAGATCATGGATAAAAAAGCTTCCCCAGGTTCCATCGACAGCTGGGAAAGTTTCGAGGATGTGTTTATCAAGAATTTCCGGTCAACCTGCAAGAAACCTGCGACACTAGAGGAGTTGAGGTCATGTCGACAAAAGCAAGATGAATCAATGAGGAAGTACATTCAAATATGGAACATCATCAAAAACTCGGCAGAAAATATATCTGACGAAAGAGCGATAGATGCATTTGTTGCAGGAGTTCGACGAGGAGATTTCGTGGAGGACTTGGGGAGGACAAACCCAAGAACAGTATCAGCTTTAATGGAGATAGCAAACAGATGGGCAGATGGCGAAGATGCGGTACATAACAAACGACATAGGTCCCCAGAGGAAGATCGTAGTCGAAATTTCCAAAATAGACGCCGATTTCCCCGTCAATTTTCAAGTTACGATGCACCTGGCCAAATATCGGCTGGCTTTCGGGGAAACAATGGAGGAAACAGTAGAGATGACTACCAGAGAAGCAACGCACAGCAAGGTGACAATAGAGATAACAGGCAAAATAGCGGGCCAAGGTTCCAGAGACCTTTTGTGTCCCCCGAGGAGATGATGAACGGGCCATGTCAGATGCATTTCTTTCTTGATAGCAATGGAAAAAGACAGTCGGGACACTTGCAAAAATATTGTCGAAATTTCCAGGCAATGTTAAGATGGGCAGGACATGCAAATGCTCAGGCAAGCACATAGAAATCCTCAAGGACCCGGGAGTGAGATTCACTTACCACCTCCTCCCGCGATTACGGACGAAAATCGACATCGGCTCGGAATTGCGGCAGCACTCGCTCCACCGCCCTATGTCGATCCTAACTCTAACGGAGCGGTCTCGATGATTCGAAAAGGCGAGGCCATCCAATAGAGCTCAGAAAGTAATCTCGCGACAGGTGTTTATGGCAGAGAAAATACCACCACCAACAGTCGAGTACCTTAACTGGTCAGGACAAGATATTGGCTTCACAATAGCTGATCATCCACAGCAAGTTCCTCGACCAGGGCAGTCAAGACCGATCTTACCAGCGATAATTGCCGGATTCGATGTATCTCGAGTATTCATAGATGGCGGCAGCGAGTTTAAACCTTATGTACGCGGATACGCTAAGGAAGATGAATATTTCCCTCGCAAATTTGAAACCAACCGACACACGTTTCCACGGCATTACACCAGAGAAACCAAGTTACCCATTGGGGAAGATCAATCTCGACGTTCAGTTTGGGACCCGAGAAAACTACAGGATAGAGAGGTTGGAATTCGAAGTTGTGGATTTCCCGTCGCAGTATCATGCTTTGTTGGGGCGACCAGCATATGCCAGGTTTATGGCGGTACCACATTACACGTACTTGCTTTGGAGGTTACCTGGACCCAAGGGACCAATCACAGTCAAAGGAAGCTTCGCGCTAGCCGATAAATGCGACAAAGATTTTCATCGACTATCGAAACTTTCGGGATGCGAGCAGAGTACGCAGCGTCAAGGCTCATGACTCGATTATGATGTGCTGCCGGACGTAGGGAGGCCCAACAAGGAATCAACTTTCAACACTGAGAAAAATTCTAAGGAGGTGCAGATTCACCCGACGGATCCAAAAAAGACGACATCCATCACAAATGACATGGACCTCGCATAGGAAAGCGCGCTCGTCGAGTTCCTCCGTGAGAACTGGAAAATCTTTGCATGGTGTCCAGCTGACATGCCAGGAGTACCCAGGGAACTTGCCGAGCACCACCTAAACTTGGATCCACTAGCGAGACCAATCAAACAACCTTTGCGACGTTTTTCGGAACCAAACCGCAAAGCTATGCTGTCAGAAATCGATCGACTAAGAGAAGCTGGTTTTATCAAAGAGCTGCATACGGAGGCCACATGGGTAGCAAATCCAGTGTTGGTGCCGAAGAAAAACACTAAAGTCCTTCGCATGTGCGTCGATTTTACGTGTCTCAATAAACATTGTCCAAAGGATCACTTTCCCCTCCCGAGGATCGACCAAATTATTGACTCCACGACAGGATGCGAACGTCTTTCCTTCCTGGACGCGTATTCTGGTTATAACCAGATTAGATTAAAAGAAGAAGATGAAGTAAAAAACAGCGTTCATCACACCTTACGGAGTGTTTTGCTACAAAACAATGCCTTTTGGTTTGAAAAACGCGGGAGCAACGTATCAGAGGATGATGCATAAGTGTTTGGCAACACAGATTGGAAAAATATGCAAGTATACATTGATGATGTAGTCATAACGTCAAAAAAGGGGGCGACGCTGATCGAAGATCTCAAGGAAACTTTTGATAACCTCGACAAATTCTGCCTCAAGCTGAACCCGACAAAATGCTCTTTTGGCGTCCCAGCAGGAGAACTTCTTGGGTTCCTAGTTTCAGCAAGAGGGATTGAAGCAAATCCCGACAAAATACAAGCCATCGTAACGATGAGGAAGCCAACCAAGTTAAAAGAAATACAACAATTAACTGGGCGAGTCGCAGCTTTAAGTAGATTCGTCGCCAGGCTGGGAGAAAAAGCACTACCGTTCTACGCCTTGATAAAGCAAGGGGAGAAATTTCAGTGGAACGAAGAAGCCGATAGAGCTTTCGAGGATCTGAAACGCACAATCTCGACACCACCAGTCCCGGTGGCGCCGAAGGAAAAGGAACCTCTCCCGTTATACATCGCAGCCACACCCCGGGTGGTTAGCACGGTGCTAGTTGTCGAAAGAGAAGAAGAAGGAAAACTCCATGGAGTGCAAAGGCCGGTATATTTCATTAGTGAAGTTTTATCGCCTTCCAAACAGCGGTACCCGCAGTACCAGAAACTAGCATATGGGGTGATTACAACAGCAAGAAAGTTGCGCCACTATTTTTCGGCACACCCGATAATAGTAGTCAATGAAGCACCTCTCTCAAATATACTCGAACAATCCGGAAGCTACAGGGCGTGTCTCCCTTTGGGGAATAGAACTTTCCCCTCGGGACATCACGTATGAAAAAAGAAAGGCAATCAAGTCGCAAGTTTTGCCAGACTTCATCGCAGAATGGATGGAGCCGCAAAACACGGGACCCCAGATTTGTCAAGAACTTGGACCATGAACTTCGACGGATCCAAGAGAGTAGAAGGAGCTGGCGCAGGAGTGATACTTATATCACCTGAAGGCGACAAGTTAAAATATGTCCTACGGATGACGTTCCCAAACGCATCCAACAATGAAGCAGAATACGAAGCCCTCATACACGGGATGAAGATGGCGAAAGCTTGCGGTGCAACTCGATTAAAAATCTTTGGCGACTCACAATTGGTGGCTCAACAAGTTATGAACCAATGTGATGCAGTCAATGATAGCATGATAGCATACAAGGAGGTGTACAATGAGCTTGAGAAGCTGTTTGATGGATGCGAGGTAAATCACATCAGTAGATTGAGCAACGATGAAGCCGACGTCCTCGCAAACATCGGGTCGCAGTGCCTTCCAATCCCGCCAGGCGTATTTTGGGAAGAAATAGCGGAGAGATCAACGAAGCCGAAGAAGATGCAGAAAAAAGCAAAAGAAGAAAAAACTTCGGCGTCTTTCAAAGAAACCGTGGAGGACGAAGAGGACCAAGAACTTGTGATGATGATAGAAGTCCCTTGGATGCAAGCGTACATATCGTATATCCTCAGGAAGGAAATACCCGACGATCCAGTTGCAGCAAGGCGAGTTATTCGACGATCCAAAGCTTTCACAGTGATCAAAGGGGAGTTATATAAACGAAGTATTTCAGGCGTCTTGCAAAGGTGTGTCACACCCGAAGAAGGAAGAATAATCCTAAAGGATGTGCATGAAGGAATATGTGGTCACCACGCAAGCGAGTCGAGCTATTGCAGCCAAGGTCTTTCGGGCAGGATTCTACTCGGTTGACAGCAATCGAGGACGCAAAAGAGATAGTACGAACTTGCGACGCATGCCAGAGATTTGCCGCAAAACCACACTCTCCGGCGGCAGAACTAATGCCAATACCATTGTCATGGCCCTTTGCCCAGTGGGGACTCGACATGGTAGGCAAGTTGCACAAAGCTTCGCCAGGAGGATACGAGTACCTGTTGGTTGCTGTCGACAAATTCACCAAGTGGGTAGAAGCGAAGCCAATAAATTCACCAGATGCAGCATCAGCAATAAAGTTCGTAAAGGGCATCATTTTTCGATTTGGAGTACCTCACAGCATCGTCACAGATAATGGCAGCAACTTTACGTCGAAGGAGTTCAAGGCGTACTGCGCAGAAGTAGGCATCAAATTGCACTTCGCGTCAGTTGCACATCCCCAAACTAATGGTCAAGTCGAGAAAGCCAATGGTATCATCTGCAATGGCATTAAAAAACGTCTGCTGGGACCGCTTGAAAAGGCTCGACACACCTGGCCAGAAGAACTGCCAAGTGTTTTGTGGAGCATCCGAACAACACCAAACACGGCGACACAAGAAACCCCGTTCTTCCTCGTCCACGGAGCTGAAGCCGTACTACCAATTGAAATAGAGCACGATTCTCCAAGAGTAACAGAGTACGACGAAGAAACATCACGAAAAGTTCGGGAGGATGATATGGATGCACTCGATGAAGCTCGAGATGAAGTACTCGTCACGAGTTACCAAGTACCAAGCAAGACTCGAAGAACTACCACAGTTGACGATTGCGGCCGAGATCTTTCCAGGTCGGTGATTTGGTTCTACGGCTCAACCAGCAAAGTACAGAGAAGCTCGAGTCACCATGGCTGGGACCTTACATCATCACGGAAGTCATCGACGGAGGAGCGTACAGGATCAAGGACAAGAAGACAGGGGTTCCCGAGAAAAACCCCTGGAACGTGGCGCAGCTCAGGCGGTTCTACGCCTAGAGCTGGAATATAGTCCTTCTCTGTAAAAATACAATGTACTGAAACGCCCGCGAGTTTTCAGACGCACTCTTTTCCTTTTCGGGGCACCGAGTGGGGCCGGAAAGGTTTTTAATGAGGCGGGCTCGCGGTGCTGCAATATAATAAAGATAGTGGAGATATACTTCTTATTCTTCGACACGCTCGGGGGCTCAACGCCTTCAAGTCTCAAAATACGTACAATATAGACAAACTAGACTTACCGAAATATTTCGCCTTGGTACACTAATACCTCGCCAAATATAAAAATCGGAAGCTAACAATTATAAATATAGTATTGCTTTGGTCCAAGAACCTCGCAACAAAAATATAGAACTCCGACACTAAGATACTCGAGGGTTTGCAATCCATCAATGAAAAAACAAGGATGTCTTATTACAACAGAAGGAAAATCTTCGAGATGGAAAAAACAGTACAAACTCTAGCCAGAAGGCTCGGGGGCTCCAACAATATAGAGCACTTTGCAATATACAACAAATTTCTTCGGAAATAAAAAAAATATCAAAAAAGATAGAGACACAAGGTTTTGCAATATGGTACAAATCAGTCAAAGCCTAAAATACTATCTATGGACAAGCCTCTGGTTGTTTTATGTTCAGCATAGGACCCCTTGATGAAGAATTCTGAGTCCATCCGAAGAAGCTCCTCTATCATCGACTCGGCCACAGGAGCTACCATCTCATCGATTGTGTCAATATCATTTTTTCGCCGCGATTTCTTGGCCAGGCAATCAGCAACAATCTTCGTCAGGTCTAATTTTGGATGACAAATATTTATCATAATCATGGCGAACCTTGCTCCAGCAGATCAATTGAGCTCGCACAAAATTATGAATACGGGGAGCATCTCTCGAATATCTCCAGCAATTCAGGAAGAGTTTTGGGAACCTCATTTCGAGGAAACAAAGTCTTGTAAACAAGGGTTAATGTTGTCGTGCAAAAATTGAGAAATTCGCGCACTTGGCAAGCACGATCTTGGAACCTGACAATCTGCTGGGTTCGTTCAGGGGTGGCCCAGAATAAACAGCCATGGTTAAGGGAAAGATTGACAAGAAGATTCGTTCTCTCGTTTACTCTTCGATCTTCGGCGGCAGCATCAAGAACCGAGCCTATTAAAGCGACAAGGCAAGAAATTTGAAGGAGGGCACAGCAAAATAAAGAGGAGGCATTGTGAGGTTGGAAAAACGTACCTAACATATCTGTGCTAGCTTCCAACATTAGCTCGAGCATGCTATTTTCTCGGGTAGTGGCTCCCTTTGCTTCCAATACAGCAGTATCCTTGGCAGCCATAGCCTCTTTGGCTTGTTGGAGAGCAAGTTTTTCTTGTTCAGACGCTTTCCGAGATTGTTCCATCATTGCCAGAGTTTGTTTCTTCATGGATTGAAGTTGTTGTCGAAGTTCTTGCAAATCTTCCGACAAATGTTTGCTTGAAGAACCTTCGAGGGGATTATCATCGACTAGTATTTTCTTCGAGAAGGAAGACGCAGGTGAAGCATCGGGAGAGCAAGGGTTGGTCGAATAATTATCAAATATTAACTGGAAAAGAAAGTCCCAGGATCAATGATAGTACCAAGAGGAATTTCATTGATTTCTAGAAAGTTTACACGGACATTACAAAAGAAGTTCTCCAAAGGGACTAACAGGGTAATTGTTGCCAAGGCTAAAATGGCGACAACAACAAAAGAAATAGAGAAAGCAAAGGAAAGAAAAAGCAAAGGCATTCAACTAGACCTCCGGCCTTGATGAGCTAGGAGTTGAAGATGGCTTGATCCCGAGATAGGCCAGGATTTTCTTCGTGTTGGGCTTGGCTGCCTTGATCAACGACCTCCATTTTGATTGTTCTATCTGCTCGGTGTCGCCTACCTTCATCCAGTCAACAGTTTGTTGACTGTCAGCGACCAAGGCAATAGTGTTCTCAACAGCAACCTTCATGTTCTCCTGACGCATCTTCAGTCCAAGATCCTCTGGTGGATTGAAGTCCTTGGCAAGGGCAAGGAAAGTCTTAGGCTCCTCTTTCTTCGGGAAGAAGTAGGGGAACAACTTCGACAATACTGCGTCAGCATTCACCACGCCTTCGCGAATTTCTTGGCCATGAAACTCCAGATAAGACAGTGCGTCAAGCAGAGGATCGTTGGTGGGATTCTCAAGGTCAAAATCTTGGCTTGTTTGACCTGCCATAAAAATTATATGTTAGTTGACAGCAAGTAAAAACAAAAGAAAGCAAGTCTTAAGAAAAATAGAAGGGATCAACAAAGTTACCGAGGAAGCGACGATTTTGTGTGTTCAAGCGCTTGAGGATTCCCTTTTCACGGGTGTCCTGTGCGGCTTTGTGCTTGTTTAAAGCAGCTTCAGCATCATCAAGTTTCTTCGCAGTTCTTCGACACTAGCAGCTTTTGCTTTGGCCTCATCAGCCTCTACTTTTGCTTGGCTAGCATCAAGTTCGGCTTTCTTGCGAGCCGTTTCACTTTGCTCCAATTTCTGAGCAAGAGTGTCGGCAAGCCTGTTGGCCTCTGCAAATTTTTCTGCCAAAATAGGAAAAAAATAGTCAAAATCGCGACAAGAATAGGAGCAAGAAGATTAGAAACAATGACAGCAAAAAAGTTGTTACCTTCAGTCCTGCTGGCATATTCACGGTACCCAATGAATTGGGATCCAATGCGAATAAGCTCTTTGATCATGGGCTGTCAAAGAAGAGCAGAGAAAGAAAATATCGGTACGAGAAAAATATGAAGGCACAAGAAGAAGTAAACAGAGGAAATATAGATACTAGCAGGAAAGTCAAAAACTTACATCATCTAAGAGCGAATGAGAAGAGCTACCCAATTGAGGGGCAGGCTCGATGATCGTTTCAACCCTTGTCCTTTTTGGTGAAGGAGCAAGGGGGCTTGAAGGAGGAGTGGTGGTGACGACGTTTTGTTTAGGAGGCGAGGATTCTTCTCCTTCAATTAGCGTCTCCGAAACAAGTAAAGTATGTGACGCGCTCGTCCGAGGAGCCACGTCACGAGTTGGTACTTCTTCCTCATCATCACTGCGATTAAAGATCGACAGCATAAAAAGCAAGATGAGACAAAAAAACTTCGACTACAGAAATAAGGGGAAATCAAGGTGACTTACGAGCTGACGAGGGATGCGAGATATGGATCATAAGTTGCCTTCTGACGTGAAGGATCAACTTCTTCGGCTTTGGAAGTGCCGGAATCTTCGACGTCATTCCTCTTCCTTTTGCCTTTTGGAGAAACAGCGGGAGGAGGAGATAGTGCCGACGCAGTGCCTTCGGAAGATCCCGCAGATTTTCGAGAATCCACGGGATCATTCACAAAAGATGGAGCCTCTTGATTGTCATCAGTGACAATGGCCCTTTCTTCGACTTCTCCACCTTCAGGAAGAGGAGGAAGCGAGACAAGGTCTGGATGATTATGTGCAAAATAAAACAGGGAGAGATGTCAGAAAAGAAGTTACAAAAAAGATAGCAAAGCAACAACAAGACAATAGACAAAGGTTACCTTGGGAAGTGGATTGGCGGCGCTGAATGGTGTCACACGGCAAGAAGAAGGGACAGCATCTTTTTTGCTGAGAGATGAAATTTTTCGGACAAGTATTTCTAAATCCTTGACCTCCAAATTCACCGACAGCCGATCTACATCCTTGTCGCCGGCATATTTCCAGAGAGGATATTTGCGGGCCTGAAGCGGTTGCACTCTAGTCCTAAGAAAGTATGCAAGTGATTTGGATACCGGATAACTCTTTGCCGCGAGTATTTTGCAACTCGTGGATACGAGCCATCAAGGTTTCGTCGACGCCCTTTCTTCTTCGGTGGCCTCCGCGTCCCGGGAGCGGCGGCGAAAGATTTTCTCGGCGCCATCAAAAGGAGGGATGTTGTCCTCCGCACATCCATGGTTCTCCTCCTGAATGTACAACCACTTCTTGCGCCATCCTTGAACCGAGTCAGGAAGCTTGACGTCGAAGTAGTCAACAGTGGGCCGAACAGAAATTACAACGCCGCCTATATTATAGGCGACATTGGGCGAGCCATTACGGCGGCAGAAGAAAATGCGATTCCATAGCGCCCGGCTAGGGCTGGACGCCAAGGAAGGCCTCGCAAAGAGTGATGAAAATGGAGATGTAAAGAATGGAGTTTGGCGTGAGGTGGTGGAGTTGCGGACCGTAGATAAAAAGCAGTCCACGGAGAAAAGGATGAATGGGGGCGGACAGACCGCGGATGAGGTGATCAACAAAACTTACCCGGTACCCCATTGGAGGGGTTGGGTAGCTCTCCTCACTGGGGAAGCACAATGCCTTCGGCTTCTTGCTGATCCCCAGCTTCTTCAGCATATTGATGTCTTGTGTGGAAATTTTCGATCTTTCCCACTCCGCCGCCCCAAGATCCACAGCAGCCATGGAGGATTCCGGCATGCTGTGCCTTGTCAATCGACGCGTTGGCATCAACAATGGCGCAGGATTTGCAGTTTGGAGGTGAGGAGCTTAAGAGGTTGTGGATTGCAGGAGGAAATTTGCAGATGAGAGAAGGAGGACGGCGCGAGCGGAAGTGCTCAAGGAGGAAGAAGACGATCTTATATAGGGGTGCGGTGAAACGACGAACCGTTGGATAAGGAAAATGTGTGACGGATGATAGCCACGTGGCAACAAGGGTAAAAAAGTAACTCAACGTTGGGGAAGTTACGGTGCGTGCGCCAGAAAAAGCGGAGGACGTGTGTCCCCCACTTGCACGACGTGTCAAGATAGTGGATCAATTGGGCCCACAAGGCAGTGGGAGAAAAACTTCTCGCGATTTTTGGACTTACAATCGTGGCTATCGTCAGCAATAACGTCACCTTGGCAGAAAGAAAAAATCGACTCAACAGCTGCATCAAAAGGCGACATGCAAAAATATTGGAGAGCCTTTGATCAAATACAAGTTTTTGGTCAAATGCTCGGGGGCTACTTTGGAAAAATGAAAAGATCAAGAAAGACAAAATAGAAATGGCGTGAGCCTATGATCAAATACAAGTATTTGATCATAGCCTCGGGGCTACTCCCATCGGGAGCGCTGTTCGCGCACCCGAGAAATTATAAAACTTCGGGAGAGAAAGAAAATATAGCGGCATAAAGCGTGGAGCCTACAACCAAGCACAAGTCCTTGGCTGTAGCCTCGGGGGCTACTCCCATCGGGAACGCTGTTCGCGTGCCCGATGAAATTATAAAAAAAAAGAAGAGAAAGACAGAATGAAAAGAAGAAAGATAGAAAAGCAAAAGAGTATATTTCGAGTTATAAATAAATCTGCATATTCCCATCGGGAGAGCAATATAAGTCATCTTTGACTCGATAAAATGTGCCATTCCATCAGCCGACTAAGCACTCGACAATATATTCTCAGAACGCCGAAGTTGCGATCAATTTCTGAATGCCGCAAAACTTTGCGAAGGTAAGACCCCAGATTTATTCTGTGAGGCGTGGCGCCGTCTCTCGACGTCCGTTTGCTACTTTTATCCGTATCAACGGATACGAAGAAAAATCCTAACGGACGCGTTAGGTACCCGATAAATATGACCGGGACTCGACGGAATGGTAAGACCTTAAGCGGCACTCGTCGAAGTTTACACCAAGATCCCGAAATCATGTCCAGGGACGTGATTTTGAAGTAGGTTTTTGCGGATTGCCACTAGAGCAGTTAACTAGTACCTGATCCGTCAGATGAACTAGCCCCAACTACCATTATCCCTGTACAATATAGAAATTTATATGAAGAAATATAGAAAAGTTTAAGTTGTCGAGTAAAAATAAACAGTGGAGATTTTCCCTGACCCTACGATTCAAGCAAAATCTCGGGGGCTACTCACATAGGCATCCCTAATGGGCCTGCCAAAGATAGTACCCGGGGTTTACTGAAGGCCCATTACCCGAAGAATAAGAAGATTCGGAAGCCCAAGATATTATTAAGGAAAGCTAGAGTTGTAATAGAAAGTCTTATTTGTAATCTTACAGGATGAGTTAGAAACCTTCCCCGACTTTGTAACTTGTACAGCACGAATCCCTCGGCTCCGCCTCCTATATAAGGGGGAGTCGAGGGACGCAGAGATCATCGAATCATTGTTTCTAAAACCCTAGCTTTCATATTCGTCGAGTACTTTTCGGCTGAAACCTTCGAGATCTACTTGCCCTCTACATCCAACTAAACCCTAGTCTACAATCCGTAGGCATTGACGAGTTAATACCTTGTCACCCGCAGGGTATGGGTACGGGTAGAGCCATCCCATACCCGGACCCGTCACTTTCATTCTTACCCAACACCCGTACCCATACCCGTCAACGGGTACAAGTTTTTCCCATACCCGTCACCCGGCAGGGTAAATGGGTATCCGCGGGTAAAAATACCCGCACTTACAGCATATCAATTGATCTAAAAAAATATTACAAGAGGTGAAGCGCTCATAAATAGGGTCTAATCCTCACTAACCTACCAGCAATTGTGAGACCGGAAAGCGTGGGGTTCAGCCTAGCAGCACGAAGGCATGATTAGGGGGAAATTGAGTAGTTTAGAATATTAAAACGGCCACTTGTTAAATTTAGATGGGTATATGGGTATGCGGGTATGGGTTCTACGATCCCATACCCGTACCCACTCTACCCGATGGGTATGATATTTTTCCCATTTACAAACCCATGGGTAATATTTTGTCCCATACCCGTACTCCTATTGGTTTTTACCCGGCGGGTACGCGGGTCACGGGTACCCATTGCCATCCCTATGTGTGATACACACACAACATAGAGTGAGCAGCAGTGAGGCAGCAGACACTTGATCAGGCAAAGCCTGCACCAGCACATGGCATGGTGATACCCAATCACCAGGACAAGCACCAAACAGTAACATGCAGTAAGTTAAGCAAGCAATAATCAAGCAGTTGATGATCACTTGATCACCAGAGCTTACTAAAGCATGCTAAAGCCTGCTAGAATCAATTCTAGCATCATCACAAGGCCCAGACAATTAAATTAACCATATAATTGAACAATTGCATCACAGATAAGTGAATAAACCATTTTATGATTGTATCCAGAAGCACATCAAAGACATGATGTACCACTGGATCAAGTTACACAAGGGAAGCACACAGCACTCATCACTGATAGTGCTGTTAAGCCAACAACAATGCTCAATTGAGTATGTTCATGAAATTAAGCACAAGATATAGCACACCAGGGCACTGGCACTTGCCAAAGGCAAGGATCATGCATCATGATCAAGCCAGAGGCAAGTAGTTGCACCCACAGGAGAGGCAAGAGCAAGATAGCAGCAGCAGTAACAATTAAAATTGAGCACAACACCACAGCAAGCTCATGAGCAAGGGGCTCATGAATTACAACAACGAATCGATAAAGAAGAACGACGACAGACACGAAGCTAGGAATAATGGCAGCAGCATACACAGAGCAGCATCACAGCAGCAGCACACGCGCATCCATGGCTAGCACAACAGTAATAGCGCAGCAGCGAGCCAAGCCATAGCACAGCAGCATACGCGCAAGCTAGCTAGGCGCAGCAGCAGCGCATCAGCACGGCAGGCATCTCCACGAGGAGGAGCAGCCGTGGCCAGAGCTAGACAAGGGAAGGAGAAGCAGTAGAACAAGTAGCAGAGAAGGACGGAGGAGGAGAAACTTACTGGTGAGGCGGAGCGAAGAGCGCGGCCATGGCGGCCACGGCGGCACACGCCGGGGCACGGCGGCGCCAGGCCAAGCCAGGCCACGGCAGCGCCGCAGCGCCCAGCACCACCACGGCAGGGCACGGCGACGCCACGACGCCAGGAGCGTCGGCGGCGACGAAATCGCCGCGGCACATCACAACAGGCGAGCGAAGGTGTTGGGGGCGAGTCGAGGAAGCAGCGAGCGTCAGATCGACGCGGACCATCAGGTCCGCCGTCGAGAGGCGGACCAGATCTGCAGCATCTCGTCGCCGGCGATGGCCGGAGGCGGTCGGATTAAAGCGGTGACGGCGGAGGCGATTTTGGTCGCGGGAGCCGAAGGGGATTAGGGTTTCGCGAGGGAGAGAGAGGAGGAAGTGAGGGCGACCGAGTGGGCCGGACCAGGCCAGCGGGGTTGAGCCCAACCCACTCGGGTTCACCCTGACAGGTGGGCCCGAGGGCATTTTTGGCATTTCATAAATGCCCATTTAAGTAAATCTTTCACATAATTTTATAAAATAAGTATAGCTCTAAAAAAATTAACTAAAAATATGAAACCACCCAGGATAAAATTCTCTATCATAATAAAATAAGAAATGGAATTTTTGAAGACAAACATTATTAAGTCCTAATTTGATGATTAAAATAACCATTTAATCACACTTTATATTTTCAATAATGAAAATAAGTCCATTAATGTTTTTGGACTTTAAAAACACCTTGACAACATTTCAAGGTTGTATTTTACCCTAAACAGAGTATCCTTAAATTATTCTTAGTATTAACCTCTCACATGAAATGATAGGACATCGGAAAGGGGGGGAACAAACCTTAAAACTAGAATCATGCATAAATGCTTCTTTAACCATTGCCCTTATCAGACAATGATGCTATTTTTCAGCAACATAGGACAAGGGTCAGTCCACACCATCCAACTGCAACACTTTGCAGTGTTCAGGCAAGTTCATCACTTGCTCATGTCATTCGAGTATTTTTACCAAATTACTTGCAAAGTACTATGTTTAACACTATTGCATAAAAAGCAAAACCACTATTTTCATAACTATGAATATGACTATGTGGTGGGCAATGGAACCATGGATTGTGTGGATATGGTGGAGGTTCCATTGCAAGGGTTATATCCATCTAGGATTAAACAACAAATGTCGTCCAGTGATTCTTGTGCCGTAATACCCGTGTTAACCATAAGATCCGGAGTGGGACGGAGTAGTCAAAAGTGTTTCCACCTCTCGTTCATCAACGGATGTGCATTATTGTGTGCACTTGATCTCGAGAGACAAGATGCATGGTGGGGAACCCGTAGAAGTCCCCACGGTAATGTGGTCTATGATGGGTTGCAACTGCCGGCGAAGGAATGTATGATAGAGCTCTGCATTGTCGTCGTGGTCGGGGTCCATCCTTAATTGGTGTAAGAGGACCGGCGAGGACCCAGGGTCGGAGATTGCAACAAAGGGTGGGTGCTCGAGGTAGCGGAGGAACATGATTGGCTAGACCTTATACCGGGCCTCACACCGAAGGAAGTGTGGACGGGAAAGCTGCCCGGTTGGCACCAAGGATAAGATCTCTTATGGGTAAAGCAACACACCTCTGCAGAGTGTAATGAATCGTGACCTGTCACTCCCTGTTCCGGGATTCGGAACTGCGAACGCTGCCGGAAAGGAACCCCATGAAGTTCTAGTAAACCGGTGAAGGCTGACGGACATAGTTCTTTGAAATAAAAGCAACCTCTTGAAGAAATGTTTATCAAAACCTGCATTGGTATTAGACTTTCTGGTCTAATATCGTAGCTAGTGCATTAAACACCTCTTTTCTATAAAGAACTTGTTGAGTACGCTCGTACTCATACCACTCTTAAATCCCCTGCTAGATTGTCCGAACCATCCGGAGGAGGACAACGACAACCCGAAGGAGCCGAAGTCATCGGCTATGAAGAACCAGACCTCTCTGGAGGTGTTGAAGGTGTAGACTACCTTATAGTCTACGGAACCGGGGAGGGTTCCGGAGGAGAGCAGGCTTAGACTTACCTAGTAGTAGAAGTATCCGAGCAGAACGAACTCTTAGTACTTAACTGCTCGAGGGGAATAAATGTATAATCTAGTAAGACTTATATATTGTAAGTTAAGGTGGGTTCACCTCGAACCCAGGAGTATTCCTCCTAGGACCCAAGAGGAGCTCCGAGATGATATGTACATATTGCTTGTAATAATAAATGAATGAGTTATGGACCTGCTATGTTCTGTTGTACTACTCTGAGGGATGTAATATTTGCGGATTGGTACTTCACGAATGTTATATCAACGACTGGCATACTACAACATGCAGTGGTATGCAAGGTCACCACAGGGGTGGTGTGGGCCATCCTGGCCTCCACCGACCTCTCCCTTCCATCTATAAGAAGCCTCCCGACGCGTGAACCTTAAATCAATCAGCCTCCGCACACGAAAAGTTCCGTAGCTCCGCCGCCATCGCAGACAAGATTCGGGGGGACAGAAGTCTCTGTTCCGGCACCCTGTCGGGATGGGGAATTTCCCCCGGAGCCATCTCCATCGACTCCACCGCCATCTTCATCACCATTGCTGACTCCCATGATGAGGAGTGTGAGTAGTTCTCCCCCGAGACTGAGGGTTTTACCGGTAGCTGTGTGGTCAATCTATCTCTCCATGTATGATGTTTATGTGATCATGAGCTTTGTAATCTAGTTGAATAAGTAGATGTTATTCTTCAACTATTGTGCTAATCAAGTGATTTTATTATGTGATCTCCGGGAACACCTTGTCCAACGGTGTGAAGGTGACAGTTTGCACACTGTGTTTGTTTCTGAAGCTTAATTTACAGAAATATTTATGAATTGTGGTGACT
Source organism: Lolium rigidum (assembly GCF_022539505.1). Taxonomy (NCBI): domain Eukaryota; kingdom Viridiplantae; phylum Streptophyta; class Magnoliopsida; order Poales; family Poaceae; genus Lolium; species Lolium rigidum. The sequence continues at coordinate 238,913,643 of NC_061513.1, forward strand.
AGTTAGTAGCATCTTTGTATGCTCAAAGTGACAGCGTGGGGGGTCCATAGATTGGGAATGCGAACTTTAAGGAGTGCTTATGTATCCCTACGCAATGAATTTGTGTTTGTTATCAAACCGGAGAGTGGTTCAGAGTAGCGTAGTGAAGTGATAATATCTATGTATTCAATTATGGTATCACTGTTAAGAGTGTCCACTAATGAAAGTATGATCCCTAGGCCTTGTTTCCAAGTATTGAAACACCGTTTACAACCAGTTCTGCCACATGTTTGCGTGCTGCCATTTTTATTTCAGATTGAAATTACTACTTGCAATCATCCATATTACTGGTATTTCACTATCTTTTCGCCGAACTAGTGCACCTATACACCTGACAAGTGTATTAGGTGTGTTGAGGACACAAGAGACTTCTTGTATCGTAATTGCAGGGTTGTTTGAGAGGGATATCTTCGACCTCTACCTCCCTGAGTTCGATAAACCTTAGGTGATCCACTTAAGGAAAACTTACTGCTGTTCTACAAACCTCTGCACTTTGAGGCCCAAGATTATCTACAAGAATAGAAGCGCGCGTAGACATCAACTCACGTCGGTGATCGAAGTAGTTTTCACAATAGGGCACTCAAGAACTGTGACGATCTAATGCAGCAAGATCAATCAGTCGCAGCAGCCTTACATAGGCAAAGCCAAATTGAAAAGAATGAGCATATTATCCGGTTAAATGCCACGATTGATGCTTGTTGGCACTTATTGCATCAAGGACGATCTTTCCATGGCCATGATGAATCAGAAAGTTCTGAAAATAAATGAAATTATCGTGAAGTACTTGACTACACTATCAAGCAGAATGATGTTGTTGTCAAGGCATTCAAAAATGCTCCAGATAATAATCAAATGTTATCTCCAAAAATCCGAAAAAATATTACAAAGTGTTTTGCAAGAGAAGTATTGGGTTGTATTATGGAAAAAATTGGCAATGGTGTGTTCAGCTTACTGGTTGATGAGTGTCGAGATGTTTCCAACAAAGAACAAATGGCAGTGGTTCTTCGATATGTTGATAAATGTGGGCTCGTGCAAGAAAATTTTGTTAGTGTTACCCATGTGGAGGAGACATCAACTTCTTATCTCAAGTCTTGCATATATTTGATATTTGAAGATCTTGGTTTGAGTCTAAAACAAATTAGAGGACAAGGTTATGATGGAGCTAGTAACATGTCCGGCGAGTTTAATGGGTTGCAAGATAAAATTAAAAGCGAGAACAAATCAGCATATTACATACATTGCTTCGCTCATAAGCTCAAATTGGTGTTTGTGGCCATTGCGAAGGACATATTTGATGTTGGAGATTTCTTTCATATGATATCAGTTGTACTGAATGTCGTGGGAGCATCTTGTAAGAGAAAAGACCAACTTCGAGAGCATCATCGAGAAGAACTGAGGAAAGCAATTGGGCGTGGAGAGATTGCTACAGGAACCGGACTAAATCAAGAACTATCCCTTCAAAGACCAGGTGACACTCGTTGGAATTCTCATTATAAAACATTGTTGGGCTTGTCAAAGATGTTCTCATCAGCGGTTAAAGTGCTAGAATATGTTGAGAAAGATGGTACAGATAGCGGCAAGAGGCGTAAAGCTAATGGACTTCTTAAATATTTTCAGACCTTTGATTGTGCATTTTATTTTCAAATGATGATGATGATATTAGCTTTAACAAATAGGTTGTCGAAAACCTTGCAGAGAAAGGATAAAGACATTATAAATGCTATTTCAGATGTGGAATCTGCTAAGAGGGAGTTGAGAAATCTTAGAACCAATGAGGTCTTTGATTCTCTTATGAAGAAGGTACATTATTTCTGTGAGAAGTATGACATTTCAGTAGTGGACATGAAAAATGCCTATGTGAACCCAAAGAAGTCAAGACAGAAGACTGGGATTAATAATGAGCATGCACCACTATCGAGTTGATTGTTTCTTTGTTGTTCTAGATTTATTAGGAGAAGAGTTCAATGATAGGTTCAATGAGCTAAATTCAGAATTGCTTCTGTGTATGTACTCCTTGAACCCAATTGATTTATTTTGTTGTTTTGACAAGGATAAGTTGGTGGAGTTAGCTAAGTTTTATCCGGATGACTTTAATCACAATGAGACAGTAACTCTTAAGCATGAACTTGGCCTATACATCGATAATATACTCCATGATGCAAGGTTTTCTAACTTGGACAGTATAACTGATCTAGCTAAATTGATGGTGGATACAAGGAAGCATCTCTCATATCCTTTGGTATATCACCTTCTGAAGTTAGCGCTAACACTTCCCGTTGCCACCGCCACCGTTGAGAGATGTTTCTCTGCTATGAAGATTGTGAAGAATGCACTACGTAATAAAATTGGTGATGATTATATGAGTTATAGCCTCATTTGTTTCGTGGAAAAGCAAATGCTGGAAACAATTACTAATGAAGTGATCGTTGATCATTTTCACAAGATGAAAAATCGTCATGGGAGGAATGAAGTGTAACGAATTTATACCTTTACCTATTATATTATACCACTTCCATTACTATTTACATGGCTAATGCGTGTGTTTTTCTCATGACAGGTAACTACAACTATATGCAAGTTTATTATTCTTGCTTGCAATATACGAACTATTGGGATATCTGAAGCTTTGTCATCTATAAATTTTGTTCACTTCAGTAATTGGCAGATGAGAATTGAGAAACAAAGTTTCTGTAATCTTTTTTGATGTACTACTTTGGGATATGTCGATGAAGTATTTATGATAAACTACTGTATACATACCTTTTATTTACAGCATTCACATATTAGTGATTGCAAGCCGATATATAAATGAGTTCTCTTATACATTGGCCCCCCAGTCAGTTTTTGTCCTTGGTCCGCCACTGAATTATTGTGTGAGAGGGTGAAAAGTTACAACTTATTTTCTCATCCACTAGACAAATATGTTTTTGTACGTTCTAAATAGGCTGAGGGAATTTTACATTCCTGTGTGTTAGGTTATATCATAGGTACATGGAAAACCAAAATTTATCATAGGATTCCTCCTTAATTGTGTGCCCTGAAACGCCCGTTCTGGCAAAACACTAATCTGTTTGCTTCACAGGGTTTACCTCTTTGACGTGCTTCACAAGAATGTGACATCGGGACTTTTTTGTTCATTTTTGTTAGGTTATGTCATAGGTACATAGAAAACCGAAATTTACACCAAGTTTTTGCAAGATTCCTTCCGGTGTGCCTAGAGGCGTTTGTTTTGGCGAAAACCCTGATCTATCTGCCCCGCGATGTCTACCCCTTTTGTCGTGTGTCAGTTTATGTGCCTTTGTTCCGCCTTAACATTTCAGCTCTTTCTTCCCAATAAAATAATTTCCACATATTTTGCCCCGCCAATATATTCCCACCATTATATTTCCTTCTCTTTTCCCCGCAGATGTTTTTCCCGCTCTTTTCCTGGCCGGCAACCTCCATCGTTACCGAGGAGGAGCGAATATGGTGGTATAAAACTATCATGGTTAAATAGGATGGTACCGTTACAAACTCCCTTGGGGATGACATATGATTCTTCTAAGAAAAATCAACATGGAACCCCCAACAGAGCTCCTACATTACCTATGTATTTGAGACTTAGTGAGTGGGGGCAACTGTCGAGAAAGAAAGAGTATGAAGGAAAGAGCTGGGAAAATACATGGTTTGTCGAGTGTTTTCTATAATAAATGCAACAAACAATGGTGTGGAAACCGAGCTCTGCGTTGGAAGGAGTTTCGACAAAAAATGAAGGTTTGTTTGCTGACTTTCTTTTGAAGGACAATCGACAAACAATGGCGGGACAATGATTTCATGTGCGGGAGAAAAGAGCGTGAAACCTGCACTTGGCAAAGAACCACTGCCGTAATGGCGCCATTAACTACGGCCGCCACCGCCACATGTCTCTTAATTTTGGCGTGCAGAGCTCTTTGGCGAGTGTTTTTCATTTCGTGTTCACCGAGTTTCTACGTTGGTGCGTTCTTTCTTGGACATTGACGTGTTGGTCATGTTTTCCGGCTATTTGAATGGTACAAAGGTGAGTATTTGCAGAGTTTCAGGATAAAACACTCGCCAAGTAGATTTGCTATATATGTTAGGGAAGAATAGCACATCCTCAATTCCACGAACCCAGGTTGTGTGGATGGTGTGCTAGTAGTGCTTAATGGAAAGGTAAAAATAAATTTCCAACACAGTTGATTTGTACGTGTAGCTGCATTGCTCCTAAAATAGTGAAACAAATATTCCCATGAAATATGTAAACACAATCATATGAGGAATATTTGGTTGGCACACGCAAAAAATAATTATAACTTGAATTGCTTCCTCGGGGCATTTTCATTATGATGGGAATCAGTTAACAGATTAGAACAATTCATACTTTGAGTCACAATGTTGTGTGTATCACTAATTAGGGCAGCTATTATTTCTTGGATCACCGGTGGAGTCAGGTGTGAATATGTAGTCACCCTATCAGAGAGGCCAAGTTCATTTAGCTTAGCTTTCAATAGCAGCCTTAACATACTGTGATGTTAAGCATAGCCCTGACATTTTTGCACGATCAGCCTGTCTACTTGAGAACCCATTCTTATATGAAGATTTCCCAACTATGTCATTCCGATCATCTGCCGTAGTATAGCGTGCCTCTGGTTGGCCCATATGCGGTGGCGGACATAGGAATGAAGTGGAGGTGGGCACATTCCAAAATGAAATTGCACTTACTCATGTGCCATTTAGAATTTACTAGCTGATTAGTATAAATAGTCAATGAAATCTCATACTATTATAGTCGAATAAATATATTTCAAATTGGCAAGATATTTCATATAGAACTTATATACTTTTACTAACTTTATTCTTGTCATAATATAGTCTTATTGTGTACAAGTTTTCATTACTTAGATTTCTTAACTAAGCACATAACACTATTCCCTGATATTAGTTCTCTATTTTACAATTGTAATGTATACAATGCATAGTTTTCTTGTGCTAATTTAAATTTATGTTGCAAAAAGTTCTACTTAAATTATTTTCACCTATTGCTAAAATTATATAGTGTATTTAAATATGTATGTATGTATGTGTGTTGCTGTATATATATTAATATACACAATTACCATTATAGAGATCAAAACAGACAATCAACTAAATATCTTTGTTGTGGTTCTGGTATATATTGTTAGGTACCTATACTTATAAAAAAATCTAACCATCATATTTTTTTTCTTGCAAGTGATTATGTATCAAGTTCACACAAAATGTGTGCTCTCTACATGGTATTGGAACTGTATATACTCTAATAATAATAGAAGGACATAAAATTACATTAGATATGCTTGTTTGAAATGTGTTTGGTGATCATATAATGAATGCAAGTGCCCACGCTAGTTTTTCAAATAATTTTTTTTGCACGAAATTAAACATGAGAATCTATCACACGTGGTATAGATACAACTAGGTAAAAACATGAACGAGTAAAATTGATTCAGCAAAAGAGGCATGATACCACCATTCATCTCTATGGTAAATTGTGCAATTACAACAATAAACCAAAACGAGAACCGACTCGTGCTCGAGTTGCTCGGCTGGCTCTCGTGCGCCCAACCTACCAGGGCTTGTTCAAGCCAGGGAAAATTTCCTGGTGTCTCTAGGGCCGGTCCTAAGATTTGGGGTACCGGGGTGAAAGTATACCTTGAGCCCTTTGGTATAAGCACCAAACTAATAATTTGTATTTATATATAACTATACATATGAAATAATTTATACAATATTAGCTTACAAAATTATTGTAGCATTCCTAATACGAAATCACCGAAGAGAGGATAAATCTCAATCTCATCCAACGATATCTTGAAAAAATAAACACCGGCATGGGTTGTGGATGTGCAGATAATTCCAAGTGAACTTTTATCAGGCCGACAAAAAATTAAGTGATAGTTCCTAAAAAAAATAGGCAAGCAACTTAACCAATCATAGAATCCGCTTTCCTAGAAAATGGGTGTCCAATGTGGGTTGCCAATTGCAGTGTTCTACTTGAAGTGGATGGGCTGGTTCACTAGTGGCACCTTATCTAAAATTGATGCCTTCTCGCATTGCGCAAGTGTGACATGTCACCGAGTGCACCAACATGCGCTGTAATCTCGCATATGTCACCCACCGGCCGCCAACGCGGAGTTGTGTGCTCTCAGTCGCAAACCCGTTGTCGGGGGAAAGACCCCGGGTAGGGCAAAGGACTGCGAGCAGCTGGCTCAAGGCCGGCTGGCCCGCGGCAAAGGCCAGCTGAGGAGCAGCCGGCTGGAGCCGTGGCCGGCTGCCTTGGGAGCCGGCTGGCTCAAAGTCTACATTGGTCTGGCCATGGCCGTCTGCGCTATGGCTGGGCCGGCTTCTACATGCCATATCCGGCTTGGTTTATACCTCCCCTGACCGGCTCGAAGCTGGTGAGCCTTGCAGGAGAAGGAACTGGAAGGGTGATTGATACGTCTCAAACGTATCTATAATTTCTTATGTTCCATGCTACTTTTATGATGATACTCACATGTTTTATACACACTTTATGTCATTATTATGCATTTTCCGGCACTAACCTATTGACGAGATGCTGAAGAGTCAGTTGCTGTTTTCTGTTGTTTTTGGTTTCAGAAATCTTACAAAGGAAATATTCTCGAAATTGGACGAAATCAACGCTCAGGGTCTTATTTTTCCACGAAGCTTCCAGAAGACCGAAAGGGATACGAAGTGGGGCGACGAGGCGCCGCCACCATAGGGCCGCGCGGCCTGGGTGGGGCCCGCGCCGCCCTATGGTGTGGGCCCCTCGCGCCGCCTCCAACCCTACCCTTCCGCCTACTTATAGCCTTCGTCGTGAAAACCTCTGTATACCGAGAGCCACGATACGAGAAAACATACTGAGACGCCGCCGCCGCCAATCCCATCTCGGGGGATTCAGGAGATCGCCTCCGGCACCCTGCCGGAGAGGGGAATCATCTCCCGGAGGACTCTTCATCACCATGATCGCCTCCGGATTGATGTGTGAGTAGTTCACCCCTGGACTATGGGTCCATAGCAGTAGCTAGATGGTTGTCTTCTCCTCATTGTGCTATCATGTTAGATCTTGTGAGCTGCCTATCATGATCAAGATCGTTTATTTGTAATGCTACATGTTGTGTTTGTTGGAATCCGATGAATATGGAATACTATGTCAAGTTGATTATCAATCTATCATATATGTTGTTTATGTTCTTGCATGCTCTCCGTTGCTAGTAGAGGCTCTGGCCAAGTTGATACTTGTAACTCCAAGAGGGAGTATTTATGCTCGATAGTGGGTTCATGCCTCCATTGAATGCTGGGACGAGTGATGGAAAGTTCTAAGGTTGTGGATGTGCTGTTGCCACTAGGGATAAAATATCAATGCTTTGTCTAAGGATATTTGTGTTGATTACATTACGCACCATACTTAATGCAATTGTCTGTTGTTTGCAACTTAATACTGGAAGGGGTTCGGATGATAACTCGAAGGTGGACTTTTTAGGCAAAGATGCATGCTTGGATAGCGGTCTATGTACTTTGTCGTAATGCCCTGATTAAATCTCATAGTAGTCATCGTGATATGTATGTGCATTGTTATGCCCTCTCTATTTGTCAATTGCCCAACTGTAATTTGTTCACCCAACATGCTATTTCTTATCGGAGAGACACCACTAGTGAACTGTGGACCCCGGTGCATTCTTACATCTGAAATACAATCTACTGCAATACTTGTTCTTTACTGTTCTTCGCAAACAAACATCATCTTCCACACTATACATTTAATCCTTTGTTTACAGCAAGCCGGTGAGATTGACAACCTCACCGTTACGTTGGGGCAAAGTACTTTGATTGTGTTGTGCAGGTTCCACGTTGGCGCCGGAATCCCCGGTGTTGCGCCGCACTACACTCCGCCACCAACAACCTTCACGTGTTCCTTGACTCCTACTGGTTCGATAACCTTGGTTTCTTACTGAGGGAAAACTTGTTGCTGTACGCATCACACCTTCCTCTTGGGGTTCCCAACGGACGTGTGTCTTACACGCCATCAAGACAGTTTTCTGGCGCCGTTGCCGGGGAGATCAAGACACGCTGCAAGGGGAGTCTCCCACATCCAATCTCTTTATTTTGTTTTTGTCTTGCTTTACTTTATTTACTGCTTTGTTTGCTCTCTATATCAAAAATACAAAAAACTTAGTTGCTAGATTTACTTTATTTACTGTCTTGTTTGCGTTCTCTATATTAAAAACAAAAAAAAATTAGTTACTTGCATTTACTTTATTTAGTTTGCTACTGTTAAAATGAATACCCCTGAGAACACTAAGTTGTGTGACTTCACTAGCACAAATAATAATGATTTCCTATGCACACCTATTGCTCCACCTGCTACTACAGCAGAATTTTTTGAAATTAAACCTGCTTTACTAAATCTTGTTATGAGAGAGCAATTTTCTGGTGTTAGTTCTGATGATGCTGCTGCCCATCTTAATAATTTTGTTGAATTTTGTGAAATGCAAAAGTATAAGGATGTAGATGGTGACATTATAAAATTAAAATTATTTCCTTTCTCCTTAAGAGGAAGAGCTAAAGATTGGTTGCTATCTTTGCCTAAGAATAGTATTGATTCATGGACTAAATGTAAGGATGCTTTCATTGGTAGATATTATCCTCCTGCTAAAATTATATCTTTGAGAAGTCGTAGCATAATGAATTTTAAGCAATTGGATAATGAGCATGTTGCCCAAGCATGGGAAAGAATGAAATCTTTGGTGAAGAATTGCCCTACCCATGGACTAACTACTTGGATGATCATCCAAACCTTCTATGCAGGATTGAATTTTTCTTCGCGGAACCTATTGGATTCAGCTGCTGGAGGTACTTTTATGTCCATCACTTTGGGGGCGGCAACAAAGCTTCTTGATAATATGATGATCAATTACTCTGAATGGCACACTGAAAGGGCTCCACAAGGTAAGAAGGTAAATTCTGTTGAAGAAACCTCCTCCTTGAGTGATAAGATTGATGCTATTATGTCTATGCTTGTGAATGGTAGATCTAATGTTGATCCTAATAATGTTCCTTTAGCTTCATTGGTTGCCCAAGAAGAACATGTTGATGTGAACTTCATTAAAAATAATAATTTCAACAACAATGCTTATAGGAATAATTCTGGTAACAACTATAGGCCATATCCTGCTAGTGGTAATCCTTATGGTAATTTTTATGATAGAGCTATTTTGCCTAATGAGGAAAAGATGCTAGAAATTGAAAGAGCTACTAAGAGTTTTATGCAATCACAATATGAGCAAAATCAATTGTTTACTAAAACTATTAATGAACAATCTGCCTTGTTGAAAAATATAGGGAATCAACTTGAAAATTTGAATATGGAGATTTCTGGTTTGCAAACTAAGCTTTCAAATGCTGAAAACCGAATCTCATACATGTCTGAGTCACAATCTTCTTTAATTAATAAAATAGCTGCTAAACCTGAGAATAATGATAACAAAATTGTTACTACAACAAACGCCATCCAAGTTCGAATTAATGAAAATATTAGATTGATGGCTGAATTGCATGCTAGGTGGGAAAGAGAAGAAAATGAAAAACTTGCTAAAAAGAATAATGTAGCTAAAGTTTGGACTATTACCACCACTAGTAATGATGATGTTTCACATGTTGCTAAACCTCCTACTATCAATGGTAAAATAATTGGTGTTGGCAATGTTTCTACTCCTAGTGCAAAGCATGCAAAATTGCCTGAAACTGCTAAAACTGCTGAAACTGTTTGTGATAAAACTGCTGAAATTTTTCAAAATATTGGGGACAATGATCCCATTGCTTTAGATCATAGTGGTTTAGATTTTGATGATTGTCATATCTCTGAAGTTATAAAGTTCTTACAAAAACTTGCTAGAAGTCCTAATGCTAGTGCTATAAATTTGGCCTTTACAAAACATATTACAAATGCTCTCATAAAAGCTAGAGAAGAGAAATTAAAACTTGAGACTTCTATTCCTAGGAAGCTAGAAGATGGTTGGGAGCCCATCATTAAGATGAAGGTCAATGATTTTGATTGTAAAGCTTTATGTGATCTTGGTGCAAGTATTTCTGTTATGCCTACGAAAATCTATGATATGCTTGACTTGCCACCATTGAAAAATTGTTATTTGGATGTTAATCTTGCTAATAATGCTATAAAGAAACCTTTGGGGAGGATTGATAATGTTCGCATTACGGTTAACAATAACCTTGTCCCCGTTGATTTTGTTGTCTTGGATATTGAATGCAATGCATCTTGTCCCATTATATTGGGAAGACCTTTTCTTCGAACTGTTGGTGCTATTATTGATATGAAGGAAGGTAATATTAAGTATCAATTTCATCTCAAGAAAGGTATGGAACACTTCCCTAGAAAGAGAATGAAGTTACCTTATGATTCTATTATTAGAACAAATTATGATGTTGATGCTTCATCTCTTGATGTTACTTGATTCACACTTTCTGCGCCTAGCTGAAAGGCGTTAAAAGAAAAGCGCTTATGGGATACAACCCATTATTTTACTACAACACTTTTATTTTATATTTGAGTCTTGTAAGTTGTTACTACTGTAGCAACCTCTCCTTATCTTTATTTTATTGCATTGTTGTGCCAAGTAAAGTCTTTGATAGTAAAGTCAATACTAGATTTGGATTACTGCGCAGAAACAGATTTCTTACTGTCACGAAATTGAGCAGCCCCGTCTATAGGTAACTCAGACAAATCTTCCAATTTACGTGCGTGATCCTCAGATATGTACGCAACTTTCATTCAATTTGAGATTTTTCATCTGAGCAAGTTAAGTGCCCCAGAAAAATTCGTCTTTACGGACTGTTCTGTTTTGATAGATTCTGCCTTTTATTTCGCATTGCCTGCTTTGCTATGTTTGATGGATTTCTTTGTTCCATTAACTTTCAGTAGCTTTGTGCAATGTCCAGAAGTGTTAAGAATGATTATGTCACCTCTGAATATATGAATTTTCAATTATGCACTAACCCTCTAATGAGTTTGTTTTGAGTTTGGTGTGGAGGAAGTTTTCAAGGGTCAAGAGAGGAGGATGATACAATATGATCAAGAAGAGTGAAAAGTCTAAGCTTGGGGATGACCCCGTGGTTCATCCCTGCATATTTTAAGAAGACTCAAGCATCTAAGCTTGGGGATGCCCAAGGCATCCCTTCTTCATCGACAACTTATCAGGTCACCTCTAGTGAAACTATATTTTTATTCCGTCACATCTTATGTGCTTTACTTGGAGCGTCTGTTTGTTTTTGTTTTTGTTTTTGTTTGAATAAAATCGGATCCTAGCATTCTTTGTATGGGAGAGAGACACGCTCCGCTGTTTCGTATGAACACATGTGTTCTTAGCTTTACTTTTAATGTTCATGGCGAAGGTTGAAACTGCTTCGTTCATTGTTATATGGTTGGAAACAGAAAATGCTTCATGTGGTAATTGGTATAATGTCTTGAATAATTTGATACTTGGCAATTGTTGTGCTCATATAGATCATGTTTAAGATCTTGCATCATGTACTTTGCACCTATTAATGAAGAACTACATAGAGCTTGTTAAAATTTGGTTTGCATGATTGGTCTCTCTAGAGTCTAGATATTTTCTGGTTAAGGTGTTTGAACAACAAGGAAGACGATGTAGAGTCTTATAATGCTTGCAATATGTTCATATGTAAGTTTTCCTGTACCGGTTTATACTTGAGTTTGCTTCAAACAACCTTGCTAGCCTAAGCCTTGTATTGAGAGGGATTACTTCTCGTGCATCCAAATCCTTGAGCCAAAAACTATGCCATTTGTGTCCACCATACTTTCCTACTACATGGTATTTCTCTGCCATTCCAAAGTACATTACTTGAGTGCTACCTTTAAAAATTCTATTCTTTGTCTTTGCAATATATAGCTCATGGGAAAATAGCATTAAAAACTATTGTGGTAAAGAATATGTAGCTTATGTATCTTATTTCTTATAAGTTGCTTGTTGAGCGGTAACCATGTTTCTGGGGACGCCATCAACTTTTATACCTTTGTTGAATATCATGTGAGTTGCTATGCATGTTCGTCTTGTCTGAAGTAAGGGCGATTTTCATGATCAAATGGTTTGAGTATGCATATTGTTAGAGAAGAACGTTGGGCCGCTAACTAAAACCATGAATCATGGTGGAAGTTTCAGTTTGGACATCAATCCTCAATCTCTTATGGGAATATTATCTGTTGTTGAATGCTTATGCATTAAAGAGGAGTCCATTATCTGTTGTCTATGTTGTCCCGATATGGATGTCCTAAGTTGAGATCTATCAAAAACGAGAAATCAAATGCGATCTATCTCCTTGGACCTTTGTACAGGCGGTATAGAGGTACCCCTTTGTGACACTTGGTTGAAACATATGTTATGCAATGATAATCCGTGTTAATCCAAGCTAATTAGGACAAGGTACGAGCACTATTGGTATTCTATGCATGAGGCTTGCAACTTATAGGATGTCTTATACATAACACATATGATTTATTACTACCGTTGATAAAATTGTTTCTATGTTTTCAAAGTGAAAAGCTCTAGCACAAAAATAGTAATCCATGCTTCCCTCTGCGAAGGGCCATTCTTTTACTTTATGTTGAGTCAGTTTACCTACTTCTTTCTATCTTAGAAGCAAACGCTTGTGTCAACTGTGTGCATTGATTCTTACATGTCTACCTATTGCACTTGTTATATTGCTTTATGTTGACAATCATCCATGAGATAAACATGTTGAAGTTGAAAGCAACCGCTGAAACTTATATCTTCCTTTGTGTTGCTTCAAAGCTTTCTACTAAGAATTTATTGCTTTATGAGTTAACTCTTATGCAAGTCTTATTGATGCTTGTCTTGAAAGTACTATTCATGAAAAGTCTTTGCTATATGATCCAGTTGTTTACTCATTGTCTTTACCATTGCTTCGAATCACTGCATTCATCTCATATGCTTTACAATAGTATTGATCAAGATTATGATAGCATGTCACTTCAGAAATTATCATTGTTATCGTTTACCTACTCGAGGGCGAGTAGGAACTAAGCTTGGGGATGCTTGATACGTCTCAAACGTATCTATAATTTCTTATGTTCCATGCTACTTTTATGATGATACTCACATGTTTTATACACACTTTATGTCATTATTATGCATTTTCCGGCACTAACCTATTGACGAGATGCCGAAGAGCCGATTCGTTGTTTTTCGCTGTTTTTGGTTTCAGAAATTCTGCAAAGGAAATATTCTCGGAATTGGACGAAATCAACGCCCAGGGTCTTATTTTTCCACGAAGCTTCCAGAAGACCGAAAGGGATACGAAGTGGGGCGACGAGGCGCCGCCACCATAGGGCCGCGCGGCCTGGGTGGGGCCCGCGCCGCCCTATGGTGTGGGCCCCTCGCGCCGCCTTCAACCCTACCCTTCCGCCTACTTATAGCCTTCGTCGCGAAAACCCCTGTACCGAGAGCCACGATACAAGAAAACATACTGAGACGCCGCCGCCGCCAATCCCATCTCGGGGGATTCAGGAGATCGCCTCCGGCACCCTGCCGGAGAGGGGAATCATCTCCCGGAGGACTCTTCATCACCATGATCGCCTCCGGATTGAGGTGTGAGTAGTTCACCCCTGGACTATGGGTCCATAGCAGTAGCTAGATGGTTGTCTACTCCTCATTGTGCTATCATCTTAGATCTTGTGAGCTGCCTATCATGATCAAGATCGTCTATTTGTAATGCTACATGTTGTGTTTGTTGGGATCCGATGAATATGGAATACTATGTCAAGTTGATTATCAATCTATCATATATGTTGTTTATGTTCTTGCATGCTCTCCGTTGCTAGTAGAGGCTCTGGCCAAGTTGATACTTGTAACTCCAAGAGGGAGTATTTATGCTCGATAGTGGGTTCATGCCTCCATTGAATGCGGGACAGTGGCGGAAAGTTCTAAGGTTGTGGATGTGCTATTGCCGGTAGGGATAAAACATCAATGCTTTGTCTAAGGATATTTGTGTTGATTACATTACGCACCATACTTAATGCAATTGTCTCGTTGTTTGCAACTTAATACTTGGAAGGGGTTCGGATGATAACTTCGAAGGTGGACTTTTTAGGCATAGATGCATGCTGGATAGCGGTCTATGTACTTTGTCGTAATGCTCTGATTAAATCTCATAGTAGTCATCGTGATATGTATCTGCATTGTTATGCCCTCTCTATTGCTCAATTGCCCAACTATAATTTGTTCAGCCAACATGCTATTTCTTATCGGAGAGACACCACTAGTGAACTGTGGACCCCGGTGCATTCTTACATCTGAAATACAATCTACTGCAACACTTGTTCTTTACTGTTCTTCGCAAACAAACATCATCTTCCACACTATACATTTAATCCTTTGTTTACAACAAGCCGGTGAGATTGACAACCTCACTGTTACGTTGGGGCAAAGTACTTTGATTGTGTTGTGCAGGTTCCATGTTGGCGCCGGAATCCCTGGTGTTGCGCCGCACTACACTCCGCCACCAACAACCTTCACGTGTTCCTTGACTCCTACTGGTTCGATAACCTTGGTTTCTTACTGAGGGAAAACTTGTTGCTGTACGCATCACACCTTCCTCTTGGGGTTCCCAACAGACGTGTGTCTTACACGCCATCAGCGATCCGGCTGCTAAAGTCCACGCTGATCTCACCGCCCGTAAAGTAAGGTGCACTGTGGAGAAACAGTCCCCCCGTAGGACAGGCCATCATGGCTCAGGCTGCGCCGTACCGCTACAGGCTATCGAGGGCGACAGAGACACTTCCTCCACGCCGCTGACCTCGGCAGCAGGATGGGACAGGCCTCAATGCCTCAACAACTCCTAACGTCAGTACCTCGGGAAGGAGCGGGAAGCAGGAGCCGGCGAAGCCGGCCACTAGTCATAGGGACTTCTTTGTAAACTGTCAGCGCCTATATAAGCTGCGCCACCCCTCTCGTGCGAGGGGACGATCAATCCTTTAGCCATTCTAGTCTTAGAGCTGCCCTGTGAGAGAGACCTTCGTCTACCTTAGCATCCCAGGAGCAGCCGGATACAGCTCAAGGAGCACCATTGTACTGTGATATTGCTTATACACTCATAGCAGGAGTAGAGGTGTTACCTCCACAGGAGGGCCTCGAACCTGGGTACGTCGCTGTGTCGCTCGTGCCCATACCCGCATCCGGATACCGTCGTAGAACATACTAGGAACCACTCTCATTAGCCACCCTATGGCATATGCCGTGACGATACCACGACACCCGTCGCGAGTAAGAAATGTAGGATGAACCTCGGACGAGAGGGAAAGTGCAAGATCGTCCCAATGGAATGTATAGAAGTTATTCTATAGGTTATTTGATCAGATGATGCGTAAATGTTTATATGATATTCATTTTTTCAAAAATTCTGGGTGGGCCGGGGCCCACGCGTCCCACCCTCTAGGTCCGCCCATGGCAGCCGCCACACATGTTTTTACATTTTGTTTCTAATGAATAGAAGATTGGACATCCCCATTATCTGTCATTTTGGATACAATTCGATCATTGGATGTATCGGAGAAAAAGCACCCCTCGCTACGCCATGGCATTATGGCCATCGTATTGCGAGGAAAGGACATGATGCTTCATTTATTCCCTGAAGGCTCAAATTGCCAGCAAACTTCTTCGCCGGAGCTGTTTTTGATCAAAGGACTCATACGTCTCAAACGTATCTATAATTTCTTATGTTCCATGCTAGTTATATGACAATACTCACATGTTTTATATACACTTTACATCATCTTTATGCATTTTCCGGCACTAACCTATTAACAAGATGCCGAAGCGCCAGTTCTCGTTTTCTGCTGTTTTTGGTTTCGAAATCCTACACGGGAAATATTTTCGGAATTGGACGAAACAAAAGCCCACAGTCTTATTTTCCACGGAGCCTTCCAGAAGTCCGAAGAGGAGACGAAGAGGGGCGACGAGGCGGTCACACCCTAGGGGGGCGCGGCCCCACCCCTGGCCGCGCTGCCCTATGGGGTGGGCCCCTCGGGCGCCCCCCGACTCGGCCCCTTCGCCTATATATGTAGGGATTCGTTGCATAGAAAACAAAAAATTTCCTACCGCAAACACACAATCCAAGCCAAGATGCAATCTAGAAGACGGTAGCAACGAGGGGATTATCGAGTCTCACCCTTGAAGAGATTCCAAAGCCCACAAGATGAGGCTCTTGTTGCTGCGGTAGACGTTCACTTGCCGCTTGCAAAAGCGCGTAGAAGATCTTGATCACGGCGCCACGAACGGGCAGCACCTCCGTACTCGGTCACACGTTCGGTTGTTGATGAAGACGACGTCCACCTCCCCGTTCCAGCAGGGCAGCGGAAGTAGTAGCTCCTCTTGAATCCGACAGCACGACGGCGTGGTGTCGGTGGCGGTGGAGAAACCCGGCGGAGCTTCGCTAAAGCACGCGGGAGCTATGGAGGAGAAGGGGGCGGCTAGGGTTTGGGAGGGGGTGGCCGGCCACTTGGGGGTGCGGCCAGCTTGTGGTCTTGGGGTGGCCGGCCCCCTCCCCTTGGCCCCTCATTATATAGGTGGAAGCCCCAAGTGTTGGACTACAAGTCTCCGAATAAGACCCGAACCAAAAACCTTCCATGTGATAGGGAAACCTACCCAAGGTGGGAATCCCACTTGGGGTGGGATTCCCCCTTCCATGTGGGGGGGTGGCCGGCCCCCTTTGGGGGAGTCCACTTGGGACTCCTCCCCCTCTAGGGTTGGCCGGCCATGGAGGTGGAGTCCCTCCGGGACTCCACCTTCCTTTGTGGTTTCTTCCGGACTTTTCTAGAACCTTCTAGAACCTTCCATAGAACCTTCCGCATCATTTTAAATCACATAAAATGACATCCTATATATGAATCTTATTCTCCGGACCATTCCGGAACTCCTCGTGATGTCCGGGATCTCATCCGGGACTCCGAACAAATATTCGAACTCCATTCCATATTCAAGTTCTACCATTTCAACATCCAACTTTAAGTGTGTCACCCTACGGTTCGCGAACTATGCGGACATGGTTGAGTACTCACTCGACCAATAACTAATAGCGGGATCCGGAGATCCATAATAGCTCCCACATATTCAACGATGACTTTAGTGATCGAATGAACCATACACATACGATACCAATTCCCTTTGTCACGCGATATTTTACTTGTCCGAGGTTTGATCATCGGTATCACTCTATACCTTGTTCAACCTCGTCTCCTGACAAGTACTCTTTACTCGTACCGTGGTATGTGGTCTCTTATGAACTTATTCATATGCTTGCAAGACATTAGACGACATTCCACCGAGAGGGCCCGGAGTATATCTATCCGTCATCGGGATGGACAAATCCCACTGTTGATCCATATGCCTCAACTCATACTTTCCGGATACTTAATCCCACCTTTATAACCACCCATTTACGCGAGTGGCGTTTGGTGTAATCAAAGTACCTTTCCGGTATAAGTGATTTACATGATCTCATGGTCATAAGGACTAGGTAACTATGTATCGAAAGCTTATAGCAAATAACTTAATGACGAGATCTTATGCTACGCTTAATTGGGTGTGTCCATTACATCATTCATACAATGATATAACCTTGTTATTAATAACATCCGATGTTCATGATTATGAAACTAATCATCCATTAATCAACAAGCTAGTTAAGAGGCATACTAGGGACTCTTTGTTGTTTACATATCACACATGTACCAATGTTTCGGTTAATACAATTATAGCATGGTATATAAACATTTATCATAAACATAAAGATATATAATAACCACTTTTATTATTGCCTCTTGGGCATATCTCCAACAGTCTCCCACTTGCACTAGAGTCAATAATCTAGATTACATTGTAAGGAACCTAACACCCATGGCATTCGGGTGTTGGTCATGCTTTGCCCTAGGGTGAGCTTTAGTCAACGGATACTGCTACATTCGGATCGGTGTGTACTTTGCAAATCTTTACTTCTCCATCTTCGATGTACTCGCGAATCGAGTGGTAACGCAGCTTGATATGCTTCAGCCTCTTGTGTGACCTTGGTTCTTGTGCATTGGCGATGGCACCCATGTTGTCACGAGTATATGACTAGTGGGTCCAATGCACTAGGAACCACACCGAGCTCTACAATGAACCTCTTCATCCATACCGCTTCGATGAAGCCTCCGAAGCCGCTATGTACTCCGATTCCGTTGAAGACTTCGCCACCGTGCACTTGCTTCGAGCTTGCCCGGCTTATCGCAGCACCATTCAATATAAACACGTACCCGGATCGTGACTTAGAGTCATCAGGATCAGTGTTCCAACTTGCATCGGTGTAAGTTGTTACAACGAGCTCTTGGTCACCTCCATAACAAAGAAACATATCCTTAGTTCTTTTCAAGTACTTTAGGATATTCTTGACCGCTGTCCAGTGTTCCATTCCTGGATCACTTTGATATCTGCTAGTCAAACTAACAGCATGCGCTATATCCGGTCTTGTACATAGCATGGCATACATAATAGAGCCTACTGCCGAAGCATAGGGGGTCCGACTCATCCTTTCTATTTCTTCTGCCGTAGCCGGTCCTTGAGTCTTACTCAAGACCTTGCACTGGTAACATAGGTAAAAACCCTTTCTTACTTTCGTCCATTCTAAACTTCTTTAGAATCTTGTCCGAGTATGTACTCTGTGATAGCCCTATTAGGCGTCTTGATCTATCTCTATAAATCTTGATGCCTAATATATATGATGCTTCACCAAGGTCTTTCATTGAAAAGCTGTTATTCAAATAACCTTTTACACTCGCTTAATAGTTCTATATCATTCCCAATCAATAATATGTCATCTACATATAATATCGAGGAATGCTACGGAGCTCCCACTCACTTTCTTGTAAATACGAGGCCTCTCCATGGCACCTTGTATAAATCCGAAGTCTTTGATCACCTTATCAAAGCGTCGGTTCCAACTTCTCGATGCTTGCTTCAGTCCATAAATTGAACGCTGAAGTTTGCATACTTTGTCGAGCATTTTTAGGATCGACAAAACCTTTGGGTTGTACCATATACAACTCTTCCTCAATGTCTCCATTAAGGAACGCCGTTTTGACATCCATCTGCCAAATCTCATAATCGAAAAATGTAGCTATTGCTAACAAAATCCTCACAGATTTTAGCTTCGCTACAGGTGAGAAAGTCTCATCGTAGTCAACACCTTGAATTTGTCGGAAACCCTTTGCGACAAGTCGAGCTTTATAGAAAGTAATATTACCATCAACATCTGTTTTTCTCTTGAAGATCCATTTATTTTCGACGACCTTGCGGCTATCGGGTAAGTCTACCAAAGTCCATACTTTGTTATCATACATGGATCCCATTTCGGATTTCATGGCTTCTTGCCATTTGTTGGAATACGGGCTCATCATTGCTTCTTCATACGTCGCAGGGTCCTCATCATTGTTATCCACAATCATGACATTTAGACAAGGATCATACCAATCAGGAGTGGCACGTTCCCTTGTCGATCTGCGAGGTTCGATAGTTTCCTCGTTCGAAGTTTCATGATCATTATCATTAGCTTCCTCTCGTTGCCGGTGTAGGCGGTACATGTACAACTTCCGGTCATTGCGCTACTCTGATCAACGAGTATAGATTCATCAATCTCATCGAGTTCTACTTTTCTTCCAGTCACTTCTTTAGTGAGAAATTCTTTCTCAAGAAAGGTTCCGTTCTTAGCAAAAAAGATTTTGCCTTCGGATCAGTGATAGAAAGTGTACCCTATAGTTTCCTTAGGGTATCCTATGAAGACGCATTTCTCCGCTTTGGGTTCTAGCTTGTCCGGTTGTAACTTTTTTTACATAGGCTTCGCAACCCCAAACTTTAAGGAACGACAGACTTAGGTTTCTTATTAAACCATAATTCATACGGTGTCGTTTCAACGGATTTTGATGGTGCTCTATTTAAAGTGAATGCGAGCTGTCTCTAATGCATAACTCCAAAATGATAAAGGTAAATCAGTAAGAGACATCATAGAACGAACCATATCTAAGAGAGTTCGATTACGACGTTCGGACACACCGTTTCGTTGTGGTGTTCCCGTCGGTGTCAATTGTGAAAGTATTCCGCATTTCTTTAAATGCATGCCAAACTCATAACTCAGATATTCACCTCCACGATCAGATCGTAGAAATTTAATCTTCTTGTTACGTTGATTTTCTACTTCACTTTGGAATTCCTTAAACTTCTCAAAAGTTTCGGATTTATGTTTCATGAAATAGATATACCCATATCTACTCGGATCATCCGTGAAGGTTAGAACATAACGATAACCACCGCGCGATGCTACGCTCATTGGTCCGCACACATCGGTATGTATGATTTCCAATAAGTCGGTAGCTCGCTCCATCATACCGGAAAATGGAGTCTTAGTCATTTTTCCCATTAGACATGCTTCGCATCTATCAAGTGACTCAAAGTCAAGTGATTCAAGTAATCCATCGAGTATGGAGTTTCTTCATGCGTTTCACTCCAATATGACCAAGACGACGATTGCCACATATAAGTAGAATTATCATTCAATTTAATTCGCTTAGCATCAATGTTATGTATATGCGTATCACTACTATCGAGATCTAACGAAATAAGCCATTCTTTTCGGGTGCTCGACCATAAAAGATATTATTCATAAAAATAGAACAACCATTATTCTCAGACTTGAATGAATAACCGTCTTGCATTAAACAAGATCCGGATATAATGTTCATGCTCAACGCGGTACAAAATAACAATTATTTAGGCTTAAAACTAATCCCGAAGGTAGATGTAGAGGAAGTGTGCCGACGGCGATCACATCGACTTTGGATCCATTTCCAACGCGCATCGTCACTTCATCTTTCGAGTAGTCTTCTTTTATTCTTTAGTTCCTGTTTCGAGTTACAAATATGAGCTACCGAACCGGTATCAAATACCCAGTACTAGAACGAGAACCGAGTGAGATAAACATCTATAACATGTATATCGGATATACCTTCTTTCTTCTTCTTGACAAGGCCGCTCTTCGGATCCGCCAAATACTTGGAGCAATTACGCTTCCGGTGTCCCTTCTCCTTGCGGTAATAGCACTCAGACATCAGGCTTAGGGCCGTTCTTAGGTTTCATAGGAGGCGTGGCAGCTTTCTTGCCACCCTTCTTGAATTTTCCCTTAGACTTGCCCTGTTTCTTGAAACTAGTGGTCTTGTTGACCATCAACACTTGGTGCTCTTTCTTGATCTTAATCTCAGCAGCTTTTAGCATGCCAAAGAGTTCAGGTAACTCCTTGTTCATGTTCTGCATATTGTAGTTCATCACAAAGTTCTTATAACTTGGTGGCAGTGATTGAAGGACACGATTAATCCCCGATCCGTTAGGAATCACTATTCCCAAGTCAACGAGTTTCTTCGCATGCCCGTTCATGGCGAGCATGTGCTCACTAATGGAGCTGCCTTCTTCCATCATACGGTCGAAGAAATGTTTCGATGCTTCATAGCATTCCACGGCCGCATGAGTCTCAAAAATAGCTTTCAGCTCATTCATCAACTCATGAGGATCGTGGTGCTCAAAACGTTTTTGAAGATCGGATTCCAGACTGCACAGGATGGCACACTGAACTTTAGAGTACCGAGTTTTTCGAGTCTCGTAAACAGCTTTTACTTCATCGGTTTCAGTTTCTGCAGGAGGGTCACCTAGCGGTGCATCAAGCACATATTGCAGATTTCCGCTAGAGAGGAAGATCCTCACATGACGGAACCAGTCGGTGAAGTTGCTACCGTTGCTCTTAAGCTTTTCTTTCTCTAGGAACTGGTTAAAATTGATTGGGGACGCCATCTCTACAACATATATTTGCAATAGTTTAGACTAAGTTTATGACAAATTGAGTTCAAATTTTAACTCAACATAATTAAAAATCTAGGTGAACTCCCACTCAAAACAATATCCCTCGCATTGTCTTAGTGATCACACGAACCAAATCCACCACACCTAAGTCCGATCATCATGAGACAAGGTGTAATTTCAATGGCGAACACTCAAAGTGTTCATCATATCAATCATATGATTCATGCTCTACCTTTCGGTATCACGTGTTCCGAGACCATGTCTGTACATGCTAGGCTCGTCAAGGCCACCTTAGTATCCGCATGTGCAAAAATTGGCTTGCACCCGTTGTATGCACTTGTTGATTCTATCACACCCGATCATCACGAGATGCTTCGAAACGACAAGTCTTGGCAACGGTGCTACTAAGGATGAACACTTTATTATCTTGAGATTTTAGTGAGGGATCATCTTATAATGCTACCGTCGCGATCTAAGCAAAATAAGATGCATAAAAAGGATTAACATCACATGCGGTTCATATGTGATATGATATGGCCCTTTTGTCTTTGCGCCTTTGATCTTCATCTCCAAAGCACGGACATGATCTCCATCATCTTCGGGCATGATCTCCATCATCGTCGGCGTAGCGTCAAGGTCAATGGCGCCGTCTTCATGATTGTCCTCCATGTAGCAACTATTACAACTACTTTGAAATACTACTCAACATGAAATTTAAAGACAACCATAAGGCTCCTGCCGGTTGCCACAATACAATAATGATCATCTCATACATATTCATCATCACATTATGGCCATATCACATCACCAAACCCTGCAAAAACAAGTTAGACGTCTCTAATTTGGTT
The DNA here is from genome assembly GCF_022539505.1 of Lolium rigidum. Lineage (NCBI taxonomy): Eukaryota > Viridiplantae > Streptophyta > Magnoliopsida > Poales > Poaceae > Lolium > Lolium rigidum. Next base: position 238,936,498 of record NC_061513.1, read on the forward strand.
TGCATATTTTACGTGGTTTAGGGTTTTCGAGAGAGATCTAATCAACCTACGAACATGAACCACAACGTTGATACTAATGTTGTCAATAGAAGAGTAAATTGAATCTTTACTATAGTAGGAGAGACAGACACCCACAAAGCCTCTTATCCAATACAAGTTGCATGTCGAACGAGGAACAAGTCTCATGAACGCGGTCATGTAAAGTTAGTCCGAGCCGCTTCATCCCACTATGCCATAAAGATGCAAAGTACTCAACTAAAGATAACAAGAACATCAACGCCCACAAAACCATTGTGTTCTACTCGTGCAACCATCTATGCATAGACACGGCTCTGATACCACTGTAGGGATTCGTTGCATAGAAAACAAAAATTTTCCTACCGCAAACACACAATCCAAGCCAAGATGCAATCTAGAAGACGGTAGCAACGAGGGGATTATCGAGTCTCACCCTTGAAGAGATTCCAAAGCCTACAAGATGAGGCTCTTTTTGCTGCGGTAGACGTTCACTTGCCGCTTGCAAAAGCGTGTAGAAGATCTTGATCACGGCGCCACGAACGGGCAGCACCTCCGTACTCGGTCACACGTTCGGTTGTTGATGAAGACGACGTCCACCTCCCCGTTCCAGCGAGCAGCGGAAGTAGTAGCTCCTCTTGAATCCGACAGCACGACGGCGTGGTGTCGGTGGCGGTGGAGAAACCCGGCGGAGCTTCGCTAAAGCACGCGGGAGCTATGGAGGAGAAGGGGGCGGCTAGGGTTTGGGAGGGGGTTGCCGGCCACTTGGGGGGTGCGGCCAGCTTGTGGTCTTGGGGTGGCCGGCCCCTCCCCTTGGCCCCTCATTATATAGGTGGAAGCCCCAAGTGTTGGACTACAAGTCTCCGAATAAGACCCGAACCAAAAACCTTCCATGTGATAGGGAAACCTACCCAAGGTGGGAATCCCACTTGGGGTGGGATTCCCCCTTCCATGTGGGGGGTGGCCGGCCCCCTTTGGGGAGTCCACTTGGGACTCCTCCCCTCTAGGGTTGGCCGGCCATGGAGGTGGAGTCCCTCCGGGACTCCACCTTCCTTTGTGGTTTCTTCCGGACTTTTCTAGAACCTTCTAGAACCTTCCATAGAACCTTCCGCATCATTTTAAATCACATAAAATGACATCCTATATATGAATCTTATTCTCCGGACCATTCCGGAACTCCTCGTGATGTCCGGGATCTCATCCGGGACTCCGAACAAATATTCGAACTCCATTCCATATTCAAGTTCTACCATTTCAACATCCAACTTTAAGTGTGTCACCCTACGGTTCGCGAACTATGCGGACATGGTTGAGTACTCACTCCGACCAATAACTAATAGCGGGATATGGAGATCCATAATAGCTCCCACATATTCAACGATGACTTTAGTGATCGAATGAACCATACACATACGATACCAATTCCCTTTGTCACGCGATATTTTACTTGTCCGAGGTTTGATCATCGGTATCACTCTATACCTTGTTCAACCTCGTCTCTGACAAGTACTCTTTACTCGTACCGTGGTATGTGGTCTCTTATGAACTTATTCATATGCTTGCAAGACATTAGACGACATTCCACCGAGAGGGCCCGGAGTATATCTATCGCGTCATCGGGATGGACAAATCCCTTTGTTGATCCATATGCCTCAACTCATACTTTCCGGATACTTAATCCCACCTTTATAACCACCCATTTACGCGAGTGGCGTTTGGTGTAATCAAAGTACCTTTCCGGTATAAGTGATTTACATGATCTCATGGTCATAAGGACTAGGTAACTATGTATCGAAAGCTTATAGCAAATAACTTAATGACGAGATCTTATGCTACGCTTAATTGGGTGTGTCCATTACATCATTCATACAATGATATAACCTTGTTATTAATAACATCCGATGTTCATGATTATGAAACTAATCATCCATTAATCAACAAGCTAGTTAAGAGGCATACTAGGGACTCTTTGTTGTTTACATATCACACATGTACCAATGTTTCGGTTAATACAATTATAGCATGGTATATAAACATTTATCATAAACATAAAGATATATAATAACCACTTTTATTGCCTCTTGGGCATATCTCCAACAATATATTCTCTCTGTCGCGAAAACCCTATCACCGAGAGCCACGGTACGAGAAAAGTTACTGAGACGCCGCCGCCGTCAATCCCATCTCGGGGGATTCTGAAGATCGCCTCCGGCACCCTGCCGGAGAGGGGAATCATCACCGGAGGGCTCTACATCACCATTCCCGCCTCCGGACTGATGCGTGTGATGGGATTCGTAGCATAGAAAACAAAAATTTTCCTACCGCAAGAACGAAACACAAGCCAAGATCTAATCTAGAAGACGGTAGCAACGAGGGGATCACGAGACTAACCCTTGAAGATTTCCAAAGCCTACGAGATTAGATCTCGTTGTTGCGAAAGATGATCACTTGCCGCTTTCAAAAGCGCGTAGAAGATCTTGACGGTGCCACAATCGGGCAGCACCTCCGTACTCGGTCACACGTACGGTGTTGATGAAGACGACGTCCTCCTCCCCGTTCTAGCGGGCAGCGGAAGTAGTAGATCCTCCTCGGAATCCCGGCAGCACGACGGCGTGGTGGCGGTGGTGGTGGAGAACTCCGGCAGCGCTTCGCCTATGCGCTGCGAGAGTTGTATGTGGAGGAGGGGCTCTAGGGTTTGGGGAGAGGCTAGGGTTTGGGCGCCGGCCACTTAGGGGCTGCGGCCTTGGAGGCTTGGTGTGGCCGGCCCCCTCCCCTTGGCTCCTCATTATATAGGTGGAAATCCCCAAGAGTTGTAGTCCAAGTCTTCGAATAAGACCCCAACAACAAAACCTCCCAAAAGTGGGAAACCTACTCAAGGGGGGAGTCCTACTCAAGGTGGGGCTCCCACCTTTCCTTGAGTGGGGTGGCCGGCCACCTTAGGTGGAGTCCACCGGGACTCCTCCCCTTAGGGTTGGCCGGCCTATGCTAGTGGAGTCCCTCCGGGACTCCACCTTCCATAGTGATTTCTTCCGGACTTTTCTAGAACCTTCTAGAACCTTCCATAAATGCACCGGATCATTTTCAAACTTGTAAAATGACTTCCTATATATGAATCTTATTCTCCGGACCATTCCGGAACTCCTCGTGATGTCCTGGATCCCATCCGAGACTCCGAACAAAACTTCGAACTCCATTCCATATTCCATATCTACTCAAACGACATCAAACCTTAAGTGTGTCACCCTACGGTTCGCGAACTATGCAGACATGGTTGAGACTTCTCTCCGACCAATAACCAATAGAGGGATCTGGAGATCCATAATGGCTCTCACATATTCAACGATGACTTAGTGATCGAATGAACCATCAACATACGAAACCGATTCCCTTTGTCACGCGATATTTTCCTTGTCTGAGGTTTGATCATCGGTATCTCTATACCTTGTTCAACCTCGTCTCATGACAAGTACTCTTTACTCGTACCGTGGTATGTGGTCTCTTATGAACCATTCATATGTTTGCAAACTAATTAGACGACATTCCACCGAGAGGGCCCAGAGTATATCTATCCGTCATTTGGATGGACAAATCCCACTGTTGATCCATATGCCTCAACTCATACTTTCCGGATACCTAATCCCCACCTTTATAACCACCCATTTACGTAGTGGCGTTTAATGTAATCAAAGTACCCTTCCGGCATAAGTGATTTACATGATCTCATGGTCGAAAGGACTAGGTAACTATGTATCGAAAGCTTATAGCAAATGAACTTAATGGCGTGATCTTATGCTACGCTTAATTGGGTGTGTCCATTACATCATTCACTTAATGACATAACCTTGTTATTAATAACATCCAATGTTCATGATCACGAAACTATGATCATCTATTAATCAACAAGCTAGTTATACAAGAGGCTTACTAGGGACTCCTTGTTGTTTACATAACACACATGTATCAATGTATCGGTTAATACAATTATAGCATGGTATATAAACATTTATCATAAACACAAAGATATATAATAACCAATTTATTATTGCCTCTTGGGCATATCTCCAACAGTCTCCCACTTGCACTAGAGTCAATAATCTAGATTACATTGTAAGGTACCTAACACCCATGGCATTTTGGTGTTGGTCATGCTTTGCCCTAGGGTGAGCTTTAGTCAACGGATCTGCTACATTCAGATCAGTGTGTACTTTGCAAATCTTTACTTCTCCATCTTCGATGTACTCGCGAATCGAATGAAAGCGCAGCTTGATATGCTTCGACTTCTTGTGTGACCTTGGTTCTTGTGCATTGGCGATGGCACCCATGTTGTCACAATAAATGACTAGTGGGTCCAATGCACTAGGAACCACACCAAGCTCAACAATGAACCTCTTCTTCCATACCGCTTCCGATGAAGCCTCCGAAGCCGCTATGTATTCCGATTCTGTTGAAGACTTCGCCACCGTGCACTGCTTGGAGCTGCACCAGCTTACTGCAGCACCATTCAATATAAACACGTACCCAGACTGAGACTTAGAGTCATCAGGATCAGTGTTCCAACTTGCATCGGTGTAACTGGTTACAACGAGCTCTTGGTAACCTCCATAACAAAGAAACATATCCTTAGTTCTTTTCAAGTACTTCAGGATATTCTTGACCGCTGTCCAGTGTTCCATTCCTGGATCACTTTGATATCTGCTAGTCAAACTAACAGCATGTGCTATATCCGGTCTAGTACACAACATGGCATACATAATAGAGCCTACTGCCGAGGCATAGGGGATCTGATTCATCCTCTCTCTTTCTTCTGCCGTAGCCGGACCTTGAGTCTTACTCAAGACCTTACCTGGCAACATCGGTAAGAATCCTTTCTTACTTTCATCCATTCTAAACTTCTTTAGAATCTTGTCCAGGTATGTACTCTGTGAAAGCCCTATTAGGCGTCTTGATCTATCTCTATAAATCTTGATGCCTAAAATGTACGCTGCTTCACCAAGGTCCTTCATTGAAAAACACTTATTCAAATAACCTTTTACACTGCTTAATAGTTCTCTATCATTCTCAATCAATAATATGTCATCTACATATAATATCAGGAATGCTACAGAGCTCCCACTCACTTTCTTGTAAATACAGGCCTCTCCATGGCACTCGTATAAACCCGAAGTCTTTGATCACCTTATCAAAGCGTCGGTTCCAACTCCTGGATGCTTGCTTCGGTCCATAAATGGAACGCTGAAGTTTGCATACCATGTCGAGCATTTTTAGGATCGACAAAACCTTTGGGTTGTACCATATACAACTCTTCCTCAATGTCACCATTAAGGAACGCCGTTTTGACATCCATCTGCCAAATCTCATAATCGAAAAATGCAGCTATTGCTAACAAAATCCTCACAGATTTTAGCTTCGCTACAGGTGAGAAAGTCTCATCGTAGTCAACACCTTGAATTTGTCGGAAACCCTTTGCGACAAGTTGAGCTTTATAGACAGTAACATTACCATCAACATCTGTTTTTCTCTTGAAGATCCATTTATTCTCGACAGCCTTTCGGCTATCACGTAAGTCTACCAAAGTCCACACTTTGTTATCATACATGGATCCCATTTCGGATTTCATGGCTTCTTGCCATTTGTTGGAATCTGGGCTCATCATCGCTTCTTCATACGTCGCAGGGTCCTCATCATTGTTGTCCACAATCATGACATTTAGACAAGGATCATACCAATCGGAGTGGTACGTTCCCTTGTCGATCTGCGAGGTTCGGTAGCTACCTCGCTCGAAGTTTCATGATCATTATCATTAGCTTCCTCTCGTTACCGGTGCGGGCGACACAGGAACATCTTCCGGTACTGCGCTACTCTGATCAACGAGAGAAGGTTCAGTAACCTCGTCGAGTTCTACTTTTCTTCCAGTCACTTCTTTAGTGAGAAACTCTTTCTCAAGAAAAGTTTCGTTCTTAGCAACAAAGATTTTGCCTTCGGATTTGTGATAGAAAGTGTACCCTATAGTTTCCTTAGGGTATCCTATGAAGACGTATTTCTCCACTTTGGGTTCTAGCTTGTCCGGTTGTAACTTTTTTACATAGGCTTCGCAACCCCAAACTTTAAGAAACGACAGCTTAGGTTTCTTATTAAACCATAATTCATACGGTGTCGTTGCAACGGATTTAGATGTTGCCCTTTTTAAAGTGAATGCAGCTATCTCTAATGCATAACCCCAAAACGATAACGGCAAATCAGTAAGAGACATCATAGAACGAATCATATCTAAGAGAGTTCGATTACGACGTTCGGACACACCATTGCGCTGTGGTGTTCCCGACGGTGTCAACTGTGAAAGTATTCCGCATTTCTTTAAATGCATGCCAAACTCATAACTCAGATATTCGCCTCCGCGATCAGAACGCAGAAACTTGATCTTCTTGTTACGTTGATTTTCTACTTCACTTTGGAATTCCTTAAACTTCTGGAAAGTTTCGGATTTATGTTTCATGAAATAGATATACCCATATCTACTCAGATCATCTGTGAAGGCTAGAACATAACGATAACCACCGCGCGAGGCTACACTCATTGGTCCACACACATCGGTATGTATGATTTCCAATAAGTCTGTAGCTCGCTCCATAATACCAGAGAATGGAGTCTTAGTCATTTTTCCCATTAGACATGCTTCGCATCTGTCAAGTGACTCAAAGTCAAGTGACTCAAGTAATCCATCGGAATGGAGTTTCTTCATGCGTTTCACTCCAATATGACCAAGACGACAGTGCCACATATAAGTAGAATTATCATTAAATTTAATTCGCTTACCATCAATGTTATAAACATGTGTATCACTACTATCGAGACTTAATAGAAATAAACCATTCTTCTCAGGTGAATTACCATAAAAGATATTATTCATAAAAATAGAACAACCATTATTCTCAGACTTGAATGAATAACCGTCTTGCATTAAACAAGATCCAGATATAATGTTCATGCTCAACGCAGGCACTAAATAACAATTATTGAGGTTTAAAACTAATCCCGAAGGTAGATGTAGAGGAGCGTGCCGACAGCGATCACATCGACCTTGGATCCATTTCCAACGTGCATCGTCACTTCATCCCTCGATAGGCTTCGTTTATTCCATAGTTCCTGTTTCGAGTTACAAATGTGAGCAACCGAACCAGTATCAAATACCCAGGCACTAGTACGAGAACCAGTAAGATAAACATTTATAACATGTATATCAGATATACATTTCTTCTTCTTGACAAGACCGCTCTTCAGATCAGCCAAGTACTTGGGGCAATTACGCTTCCAGTGCCCCTTCCCATTGCAGTAATAGCACTCAGTATCAGGCTTAGGCCCACCCTTAGGCTTCTCAGGAGGAGGCGCGGCAGCTTTCTTGCCGCCCTTCTTAGGTTTGCCTTGTTTCTTGAAACTGGTGGTCTTGTTGACCATCAACACTTGGTGCTCTTTCTGTATCTCAATCTCAGCAGATTTTAGCATGGAGAAGAGTTCAGGTAACTCCTTGTTCATGTTCTGCATATTGTAGTTCATCACGAAGTTCTTGTAACTTGGTGGCAGTGATTGGAGAACACGATGAATACCCAGCTGGTTGGGGATGATAATCCCCAAGTCACTGAGCTTCTTCGCGTGTCCGGACATAGCGAACACGTGCTCACTAACGGAGCTGCCCTCTTCCATCATACAACCAAAGAACTGTTTCGAGGCCTCATAGCTCTCCACAGCCGCATGAGTTTCAAAGATAACTTTGAGCTCATTGATCATATCACAAGGGTCATGGTGCTCAAAACGCTTTTGGAGCTCTGCCTCTAGGCTGCACAGGATGGCACACTGAACTTGAGAATAGCGAGTCACCCGAGTTTCGTAAACATTTTTCTCATCCTCGGATACTGCGGGGGGTGGTGGGGGACTGTAACAACCCTGTTTTAGCAAACCCTATTTAGAAATTGTTTGTGCATCATGAGCATCATCTAAAATGCATTAAGAAAAATTTGCATCTAAAATAAAGTGGAAACCTTAAAATGGATAAATCATTCGGTCTAATTTAAGTGTCTCAGTAAGTCTTCGAACAAAAGTGTTGTATTTTTAGACAAGAGAAGTAACCGATAAAAGTATTAATTTTACTTATATAAATTATCTACTTTTCTAGAATGTATTTTCCAAAGAGGTAAATAAGTATTTAAAATTACTTTGGTCAAATCAAAGAGACAAACTGCAGTATAACTAGTTTCAGTTCAGACCCTATCTAGCAAGAGATGAATATCTAGCAAAGTGTGATCGTTATCTATAGCTACAGTACCACTCTAAATATCCAGGGAGAGGAACCACACTTGACTTGAGGAGTCGTGACCCATTAGTACTACTTCTCCCCATTGAAGCACATAGAAAACCAGACAACCATATCCATCTAGCCTCGCCGCTGACGGGAAAACAGAGATCCAGCGCCATGGCCGTGACCTATCTTGCAGGGAATTAGTTGAGGGAGTAGAGAGGAGCTGAGGGAGGAGAAGGTTGGGCAGCCACCAGAGCAGTCGACGGAATTCTCGACCGGCCGCCAGAATCGATCAACGAGGGGAGAATAGGAGGTCGAACCATCCAAAGCCTGAACTTGGCACCCACTCGTTCAGGTATAGCTGTGACAAATCCATGTTCAGAACCATTTTGTATGGACGATTTTCGTTGGTTGTTGCTGCTGTACTGTTTCTAACCCCGATCAGAAAGATAGGTTCTTTGCTGCTGGAGTCCATAAGCCTATAAGCACATATACGTACTACTATTTGTAAACACACTTATGCTACCAGTTATAAGCTTGGTCAGAGGTAGAAATAGGTTCAGTTTTAACTATATTTATGCAACCAAATTCTCTTAGTTTGTAAATAGGTGTCAGCTTCAGTTTTGCATGCTCTTGTTTTGCACTTACGTATCAAGTTTGGAGTTTGGTCACAACATCAAGTGCAGTTCTGTAGAAACTAAAGTTTAGCTACACACCATTTTCCTGTGAGCACTTGTTCCTGTCAACACCATCTCATAGCGCCATATATTTGAGTGATGTTTAAACATGCTCAAAGCTGTTTGCCAATCTCTAAAATTGCAGAACTACATATACTCTGAAATTTGTAGTTTCCATCACACATCCTGTAGTTGTGTGTTAGCACTAACTTCAGTATATGCTTGAAAATGTATAGTCTATCCCAGGCTGAACCACATCAGTCACACGAATCTGAGCTGACAAGAATACCAAGTTGCTGCCCCTTCTTTATAAATCGTTTTCCATGTTTCCAGATTTCAGGAAATGTGCAATCTTATAAAATCCATAACTAATTCATACTTTGTCTGAAAAATACAAATCAGGTATCGAAATGTTCAGAAAAACAAGATCTATATGTTTATATCTTTTTCATGCATGCTTAAGAAACTTGAACACTGTCTGTAATAGGAGAACAAATGAACCCTTCATTCCATATGTGGGGTTTATGGAAATGCAATGCATTATGCATTCCAACCTCATTTAAATTGATGATCATTTCATAGGAATAATTTCAATTGATGATCATTTCATAGGAATAATTCCAAGATCTATATGTTTATATCTTTTTCATGCATGCTTAAGACGCCATGTATTGATTGTTATTTCTCTATTTCTAGTGTTTGCTTCTTCGCGATCGATAGAACACGTGCCCGAGACGATGAAGATCGACAACACCGATGATCAATTCCTATCCTTCGACGAACAAGTCAAGAACAAGATCCATGAAGATCCATATTCTTTGTCAGGGACAAGGCAAGCCCTAGCCTGGTTCATATATGTTTTTGAAATGCTTTTACTCTGGTTCCTACATATTTCATATGATTCAACTGCCTTTTATCGATAAGGTAGAGTTATCCTATCTACTGCATGTTCCACCATTGTAGCCTCAAATACCCGATCCACTGCTCCTAGCATAACTAGGTTTGGCATGTGTGCATCGCTAGAGCCTTTATATCTTTATGCTTAGCCATGCTTAGTATGTTATGCTTCTACTCCGGTCTTCGGACTGAAGCCATACAATGAAATGAAACTAGCATGACAGGTTGACGTGGTAAGTATAGAGATGTTGTTAAACATGATTAAAGGCTCAGACGAGAGGCCACATTGGGATGTGGTGGGTTGTTTCGTTTCTGCCGACCCTAGGAACCGAGTTCTCGCCTCTTGAACCAAGACCGAGCGTACAACCACACGAGACCCTATTATGGTACCCTCTCGACTCACTAACTTGCCTAGTAGATTCCATGAGTCACATAGTTTGCGTGTTATCTAGACATATGCATCGAAAATGTTTGTGAAAAGGTGCATAGCATACAGGTAGGTAAGCGTGGCCGTGGTGGCTGGGGTTAGAGTCCCTGGAGAAACCCACCTCGCCTCACATCGTTAAGGACCGACTTTGGGACTTGACCCGTTACGGCGGAACAATCCTTAGCGCGTGACTCATGGTCTCGGCGACAAGCAAGGTAAAGGTCGTGGTCAACCACTCTCTCGCCGGCTTCCGAAGGAAGAGAGCTAATGTTCGGCACTAAGAATCGGTTGGCACGTGTGGGTAAAGTTGTGCACCCCGCAGGGTTAAATCTTTTCGAAAAGCCGTGTCCACGGTTACGGACGACTTGGGAATGGATTCTGTGATCATAGACAACTTTAACCTGATCGTAAAACTTGGCAAACAATGTGTGTTTACGGATACCTTCTCCGGGTGTTGAGGGGGTGATCCGAGGATAGTGGTTCGAGATGATGAAGATTGGTGGATACAATATGATGATCAATAGAGATAGAGATATCGCTCTCTTATCCCCTTTTAAAGGTTCTAAGTAGTCGAGATTCTCTTCTCTCTTATCTTACAAAGGAAAATTGGCTTTACGCAAAAGAAGCTCTACAGAAAAGCCCGCATACCCGCTTTGCTAAAAGGTTGTACTAAGTCTTGTTGAGTCCCTGTACTTAGCTTTGCATGCTTTTGTTTCAGACGAAGTCGCTCCAACAGATGGTGGTTTCTAGTTGACATCGACGAGTAGCTTGGGGTTCCCAGGTGGCAGTCTGGAATCTATGGGCTGGGACGTCGTCGTTATGCTCCTGGCCTCTTAGGCCTTTTTGCTATCTTGCTATGTCTAATAGCATAACTTCGCTTCCGTTGATTGATGTATGTCAGGTCAGTGACCTCTGCTTGTATACTTTGGTTCTTCGCTCAGTTATGAGCTTGTATTACTTCTTGGAGTCGTAGAGTCACTGTTATGTTACCGATTCTCTCACTGTAGTCTCTCGAGCTCTAGATTAGGCTTATGTCAGACGAAGATCTGGTATTTGTCTAACCCTGATCCCGGGGGTGCCACAGGTTTTGGTATCAGAGCAGGACTGCCTGTAGGAAAACCCTTTCTACTGGTCAATGTTGAGTCTAGTGTTTGTGAAAAGTATTTGAAAGCTAAAAAGTATTTGCGAAAATATGATTAGGCTTCTTTTTACTCCTTATCTGGTATCGCTCTAATTCTAAGGTGCCTTACCTCGTGTTGATTTGAAATTTTTTCTATCTCTTCTAGTGTTTCAAACTTAGGTGCCTCAAGGGCATGTCGTTCCTAAACCAGTTGACCTAGTGCAGAGTTCTATAGAGTCGTGTGTGTTATGTGCATCCTCCTTGTTTTGTTTCAATAGAGAGATTCCTTTCCATCATGATCTCTCTATTTTGTGGGTTCCACATCATTCTGTTCTAGGCTTCGAGGTTTCCTTTCGCCTTGTATGTCTCCTTTTTATTTGTTTGGGTAGTTTGGAAGTTTTGCGTCGCTTCTAAAAGCTACACGGTGATCACTACCTCGTAGTGTCCTCTGTGTCACTCATTCAGTGGTTACTCTTTTCTCGGGTTTTAACCCTTGGACTTGAACCTAAGGTCCCCGATTGTGCTGGATTCAAGTGTTTGAATCTTAGTACATGAAGCTGGCCTTTAACCCAAGATCCATTCCATAAAACACTGGTGTTAATGTTCATACATTACATCAGGATGGTTAAATTGAAATCAAGCTATCCATCAAGCTTGTGGTTATTGTCGTGTCGAATTGCGGCAATAAAGATCTTTCCCTTCCATTAGCTATCGCAGAGGTTCTCTCATTGAACCAAATGGATCACGACAAGAGTACTCTTTGTGAGTCTCATATCTATATATGTGACTCCACCACACCTTCCTTTTTAGCATGAGTTTCACAAAAGTGTTATCTTGTGCATCTACATCTCAGGAATTATGTTCCTGATTGTGTTCCTCCTCTTTAGTTGCTTTCCAACCTTTGTCTGCTAGCTAGCAGCCAAGTTGTGAATGTGCATTGGTGTTCTCCAGTATATATTACTCTTATGGTTCGTCAAGACATTCCACTTCAGTATGTCAGGAGAAACAAACTCCAGTACCTTGTCCATTTCTAGGACTTGGTCAAAGTTTTGTAATCCGCAGATTAAGAAGTCTAGTTAGCTTCTGTTTTATTCTACCTTAGAGTATCACCCTCTTCTATATCATGAGATCGTGTCGTATCATGACCTTATTGATGAAGTATTGCTCTTGCACATCTTTAGTCACCCTTCCTCCGAGCTGTCTGGGCTTGGGAACGTTGGGGTGTGCTTCTTCACGTGGCCATCTAAAATTCTTAGCAATTCTTATTGCTTTGAAATCCAAGGACGTTCGCGTCATTCTTAGCATGATTGGTTCACCAATTATGAAGCGAAGTTTGATTGTGCTGCCAAGTCCATTTGTTCAGGCACACATATTCGGTCAAAGAGTTAGGTCCATCCCAAAGCTCTCAAGACCATATCGTTTGCTTTGTAAAGCAAGATTCCCTCTTGAATTCAGTGGTATATCGGTGGTTCGTGATATTCTGGATGTCTTTCTAGAAGTATCGCCATGTTATCACATGACCGTGTTATCGAGTTCATGAGTAAGTTAGTTATGTGAACTACTCCTTTCTACAAGAAACCGTACTGGATAACCCTGGAGTAGTTGGTTGAACTTAAACAACAACTTGGAGAGTTGAAAGACAAAAGCTCTATCCAACTTTGTTCCTTCATAAAGGGATGTCTAGTGTTGTTTGTGTTGAAGTCAGAAAGTATCTCCTTTATGGAAATGCTATCTTCCCCATATTTGATATGATTTTGGGCTATTGTCAAATCAAACTCAGTTCCAGGGACTATCTTGATGATGTTTATACTCATGGTGTCTCGTCTGAGTATACCTTCATGTCCTTTAGTATGACCAATATTTCTGCCTCGTTCATGCAACATATGAGTCCCTCATTGGAGTATCCTGATAAGTTTGCTGTTGAGCCCATCGATGGCATTCTTATTTCCTCCATGTTTAAAGAGGTTCATATTAGACAAGTGGCACTAATGTTGGAAACTTTTAAGAACCATCTTTGTGTTATCAAGAAGTATGTGTTCTGGATGTTGGAAGTGACCTTCTCTGGTTCACGTGCATTTGCTGAAAGATGTTGCCGTGGATCTGAGTCGGGTTCCCTTTGCTTTCCTCGGGAATCATCGCAAGTCAGTCAGGCACATGCAGAGTATTCTTGAGATGGAAGGTTGTTACCTCCATTCCTTGAAACGTTCCTCTATGCACCCTGCCACCGACTGATTTGTTAAAGAAAGACAAAAAGCTTAAGAACTTCAAAATCTTCTTTGATGTCCCCACTAGGACTCAACTGTGTTACATTGCAAGTTCATATGCACGCAATTGTTTTTTACAATTGCAACCATATGTATTACACAATCTGGCTCAATCTTTTGGAGCTTGACATTGTAGTCTATAACTTGAGAGTCTAGCGACTTTACCTTTGTGGTAACTGTTGCAAGTTTTCATTCGGACATGCTAAGTCTGAAATATCTTTACACCTAACCTAAGCCGAATCTCAAGCGGCAATGATGGTTAGTGTTTCTCAAGGATTCATGACAAAGGTCTCTTTGTAAATCCGACAAGATTGATGTCGTGGTTAACATAATTAGTCGGAAGGCCTAATGCCATAAATCTCTTGAATCATCAAGAATAACCACTCTCCATGAGGATTACCCTCATGGCAGCTTTTCAATTCTGAAGTCCGACCTTGACTCGATGACCTATTGAAGGTTCGTCAATAGTCTAAAATTGGTGTAGACAACATCAAGGACAACGTCATAAGCCGTGATGCTAAATGTACCTCGCTCAATTCCTTGAAACTATTTCCCTGGTGACAACAACTTTGTCCAGAGAAATTTCACTCCCGGTGATCTTTGCTACGTCGATCGACAATGCTTTTCCCCTTCCTTTGGCTTATACTTGAAGTTCTCTTTAATTCACACGTTGTGTGAATTCGTCAGTCATCTAGGTCTCAGCCTTTTGAGTAGACTCTAATTGTTTCATGTACCCATACCAAAAGAGTGACTATGATTTTGAAATTCAAAGTTGCTCTCGTAGGATAATCATTTGTGTTTCTCCGAGTCACCCTCTTTCAGGAGTGTCTTGTCATGGTATCAAAGACAATTCAACTCTACAATACCTTATCTTTTTGTATCTTGCCAAGTGTGGAGCCATTATTGCGTACCAAAATTTGAAACTTCTCCCTTCTCCTCCGTTACCTTGATGTGTTTCATGTTGCCATCTCAAGAGGTGTTCTTATACACTTGTTCTATGAGTTGACCATGACATACTTGATCTTTTTGAAGATCCACCATCTAGTGTCATTCCCTCTTTCCTTTAGAGTGAAGAAAGCAAAATGAAGAGCTCTTCATGGTGATGTGGGTCAACTTCTTCAAGGTGTAGTGGATCAACTTCTTCAACAAAGAAGATCATCGTGGTATCAGCAAGCTTGTTGAAGACCGGTGTAGTCCTTGTTGCCTTCTCTTTTCCTACCTTAGGAATCTTGGGGACGAGATTCTCGTAAGGGGGATAGAGCTGTAACAACCCTATTTTAGCAAACCCTATTTAGAAATTGTTTGTGCATCATGAGCATCATCTAAAATGCATTAAGAAAAATTTGCATCTAAAATAAAGTGGAAACCTTAAAATGGATAAATCATTCGGTCTAATTTAAGTGTCTTAGTAAGTCTTCGAACAAAAGTGTTGTATTTTTAGACAAGAGAAGTAACCGATAGAAGTATTAATTTTACTTATATCAATTATCTACTTTTCTAGAATGTATTTTCCAAAGAGGTAAATAAGTATTTAAAATTACTTTGGTCAAATCAAAGAGACAAACTGCAGTATAACCAGTTTCAGTTCAGACCCTATCTAGCAAGAGATGAACATCTAGCAAAGTGTGATCGTTATCTATAGCTACAGTACCACTCTAAATATCCAGGGAGAGGAACCGCGCTTGACTTGAGGAGTCGTGACCCATTAGTACTACTTCTCCCCATTGAAGCACATAGCAAACCAGACAACCATATCCATCTAGCCTCGCCGCTGACGGGAAAACAGAGATCCAGCGCCATGGCCGTGACCTATCTTGCAGGGAATTAGTTGAGGGAGTAGAGAGGAGCTGAGGGAGGAGAAGGTTGGGCAGCCACCAGAGCAGTCGACGGAATTCTCGACCGGCCGCCAGAATCGATCAACGAGGGGAGAATAGGAGGCCGAACCATCCAAAGCCTGAACTTGGCACCCACTCGTTCAGGTATAGCTGTGACAAATCCATGTTCAGAACCATTTTGTATGGACGATTTTCGTTGGTTGTTGCTGCTGTACTGTTTCTAACCCCGATCAGAAAGATAGGTTCTTTGCTGCTGGAGTCCATAAGCCTATAAGCACATATACGTACTACTATTTGTAAACACACTTATGCTACCAGTTATAAGCTTGGTCAGAGGTAGAAATAGGTTCAGTTTTAACTATATTTATGCAACCAAATTCTCTTAGTTTGTAAATAGGTGTCAGCTTCAGTTTTGCATGCTCTTGTTTTGCACTTACGTATCAGGTTTGGAGTTTGGTCACAACATCAAGTGCAGGTTCTGTAGAAACTAAAGTTTAGCTACACACCATTTTCCTGTGAGCACTTGTTCCCGTCAACACCATCTCATAGTGCCATATATTTGAGTGATGTTTAAACATGCTCAAAGCTGTTTGCCAATCTCTAAAATTGCAGAACTACATACTCTGGAATTTAGAACTGCTGTAGCCTTGTTGTGTCATCTTGGTTAGTGTAGTTTCCATCACACATCCTGCAGTTGTGTGTTAGCACTAACTTCAGTATATGCTTGAAAATGTATAGTCTATCCCAGGCTGAACCACATCAGTCACACGAATCTGAGCTGACAAGAATACCCAGTTGCTGCCCCTTCTTTATAAATCGTTTTCCATGTTTCCAGATTTCAGGAAATGTGCAATCTTATAAAATCCATAACTAATTCATACTTTGTCTGAAAAATACAAATCAGGTATCGAAATGGTCAGAAAAACAAGATCTATATGTTTATATCTTTTTCATGCATGCTTAAGAAACTTGAACACTATCTGTAATAGGAGAACAAATGAACCCTTCATTCCATATGTGGGGTTTATGGAAATGCAATGCATTATGCATTCCAACCTCATTTAAATTGATGATCATTTCATAGGAATAATTTCAATACCTTTAAACATGTCATATCATCATTCTTGTTTGCGCATTGCATCGATGCCATGTATTGATTGTTATTTCTCTATTTCTAGTGTTTGCTTCTTCGCGATCGATAGAACACGTGCCCGAGACGATGAAGATCGACAGCACCGATGATCAATTCCTATCCTTCGACGAACAAGTCAAGAACAAGATCCATGAAGATCCATATTCTTTGTCAGGGACAAGGCAAGCCCTAGCCTGGTTCATAGATGTTTTTGAAATGCTTTTACTCTGGTTCCTACATATTGCATACGATTCAACTGCCTTTTATCGATAAGGTAGAGTTATCCTATCTACTGCATGTTCCACCATTGTAGCCTCAAATACCCGATCCACTGCTCCTAGCATAACTAGGTTTGGCATGTGTGCATCGCTAGAGCCTTTATATCTTTATGCTTAGCCATGCTTAGTATGTTATGCTTCTACTCCGGTCTTCGGACTGAAGCCATACAATGAAATGAAACTAGCATGACAGGTTGACGTGGTAAGTATAGAGATGTTGTTAAACATGATTAAAGGCTCAGACGAGAGGCCACATTGGGATGTGGTGGGTTGTTTCGTTTCGCCGACCCTAGGAACCGAGTTCTTGCCTCTTGAACCAAGACCGAGCGTACAACCACACGAGGCCCTATTATGGTACCCTCTCGACTCACTAACTTGCCTAGTAGATTCCATGAGTCACATAGTTTGCGTGTTATCTGGACATATGCATCGAAAACGTTTGTGAAAAGGTGCATAGCATACAGGTAGGTAAGCGTGGCCGTGGTGGCTGGGGTTAGAGTCCCTGGGGAAACCCACCTCGCCTCACATCGTTAAGGACCGACTTCGGGACTTGACCCGTTACGGCGGTACAATCCTTAGCGCGTGATTCATGGTCTCGGTGACAGCAAGGTAAAGGTCGTGGTCAACCACTCTCTGCCGGCTTTCCAAGGAAGAGAGCTAATGTTCTGGCACTAAGAATCGGTTGGCACGTGTGGGTAAAGTTGTGCACCCCTGCAGGGTTAAATCTTTTCGAAAAGCCGTGTCCACGGTTACGGACGACTTGGGAATGGATTCTATGATCATAGACAACTTTAACCTGATCGTAAAACTTGGCAACCAATGTGTGTTTACGGATACCTTCTCCGGGTGTTGAGGGGGTGATCCGAGGATAGTGGTTCGAGATGATGAAGATTGGTGGATACAATATGATGATCAATAGAGATAGAGATATCGCTCTCTTATCCCCTTTTAAAGGTTCTAAGTAGTCGAGATTCTCTTCTCTCTTATCTTATAAAGGAAAATTGGCTTTATGCAAAAGAAGCTCTACAGAAAAGCCCGCATACCCGCTTTGCTAAAAGGTTGTACTAAGTCTTGCTGAGTCCCTGTACTTAGCTTTGCATGCTTTTGTTTCAGACGAAGTCGCTTCAACAGATGGTGGTTTCTAGTCGACATCGACGAGTAGCTTGGGGTTCCCAGGTGGCAGCCTGGAATCTATGAGCTGGGACGTCGCTGTTATGCTCCTGGCCTCTTAGGCCTTTTTGCTATCTTGCTATGTCTAATAGCATAACTTCGCTTTCGTTGATTGATGTATGTCAGGTCAGTGACCTCTACTTGTATACTTTGGTTCTTCGCTCAGTTATGAGCTTGTATTACTTCTTGGAGTCGTAGAGTCACTATTATGTTACCGATTCTCTCACTGTAGTCTCTCGAGCTCTAGATTAGACTTATGTCAGACGAAGATCTGATATTTGTCTAACCCTGATCCCGGGGGTGCCACAGGGACCTAGCGGTGCATCAAGCACAAATTGCATATTTCCGCCATTGAGGAAGACCCTCACATGACGGAACCAGTCGGTGAAGTTGCTACCATTGTTTTTAAGCTTTTCTTTCTCTAGGAACTGGTTAAAATTGATTGATGGGGACGCCATGATCTAGAACATATATTTGCAATAGTTTAGACTAAGTTTATGATAAATTGAGTTCAAATTTTAATTCAACAAAATTTTAAAACTAGGTGAACTCCCACTCAAAACAATATCCCTCGCGTTGCTTTAGTGATCACACGAACCAAATCCATCACACCAAGTCCGATCATCACGAGACAAGATGTAACTTCAATGGCGAACACGCAAAGTGTTCATCATATCAATCATATGACTCATGCTCTACCTTTCGGTATCCCGTGTTCCGAGACCATGTCTGTACATGCTAGGCTCGTCAAGGCAACCTTAGTATCCGCGTGTGCAAATCTGGCTTGCACCCGTTGTATGCACATGTAGAATCTATCACACCCGATCATCACGAGATGCTTCGAAACGACAAGTCTTAGCAACGGTGCTACTAAGGATGAACACTTTATTATCTTGATATTTAGTGAGAGGGATCATCTTATAATGCTACCGTCGCGATCTAAGCAAAATAAGATGCATAAAAGGATTAACATCACATGCAATTCATATGTGATATGATATGGTCCCTTTGTCTTTGCGCCTTTGATCTTCATCTCCAAAGCACTGACATGATCTCCATCATCAACGGGCATGATCTCCATCATTGTCGGCGTAGCGTCAAGGTCCATGGCGCCGTCTTCATGATTGTACTCCCATGTAGCAACTATTACAACTTCTTTGAAATACTACTCAACATGAAATTTAAAGACAACCATAAGGCTCCTGCCGGTTGCCACAATACAATAATGATCATCTCATACATATTCATCATCACATTATGGCCATATCACATCACCAAACCCTGCAAAAACAAGTTAGACGGTTCTAATTTGGTTTGCATATTTTACGTGGTTTAGGGTTTTCGCATAAGATCCATTCTACCTACGAACATGAACCACAACGGTGATACTAGTGTTGTCAATAGAAAGAGTAAATTGGATCTTTACTATAGTAGGAGAGACAGACACCCGCAAAGCCACTTATGCAATACAAGTTGCATGTCGAGTGTGGAGCAAATCTCATGAACGCGGTCATGTAAAGTTAGCCCGAGCCGCTTCATCCCACTATGGAACAAAGATGCAAAGTACTCGAACTAAAGACAACAAAGCATCAACGCCCACAAAACAATTGTGTTCTACTCGTGCAACCAATCTATGCATAGACACAGCTCTGATACCACTGATGGGATTCGTAGCATAGAAAACAAAAAATTTCCTACCGCAAGAACGAAACACAAGCCAAGATCCAATCTAGAAGACGGTAGTAACGAGAGGATCACGAGACTAACCCTTGAAGATTTCCAAAGCCTACGAGATTAGATCTCGTTGTTGCAGAAGATGATCACTTGCCGCTTTCAAAAGCGCGTAGAAGATCTTGACGGTGCCATAATCGGGCAGCACCTCCGTACTCGGTCACACGTACGGTGTTGATGAAGACGACGTCCTCCTCCCCGTTCCAGCGGGCAGCGGAAGTAGTAGATCCTCCTCGGAATCCCGGCAGCACGACGGCGTGGTGGCGGTGGTGGTGGAGAACTCCGGCATGGCTTCGCCTATGCGCTGCGAGAGTTGTATGTGGAGAAGGGGCGCTATGGTTTGGGGAGAGGCTAGGGTTTGGGCGCCGGCCACTTGGGGGCTGCGGCCTTGGAGGCTTGGTGTGGCTGGCCCCCTCCCCTTGGCTCCTCATTATATAGGTGGAAATCCCCAAGAGTTGTAGTCCAAGTCTTCGAATAAGACCCCAACAACTAAACCTCCCAAAAGTGGGAAACCTACTCAAGGGGGGAGTCCTACTAAAGGTGGGGCTCCCACCTTTCCTTGAGGTGGGGTGGCCGGCCACCTTAGGTGCAGTCCACCTGGGACTCCTCCCCCTTAGGGTTGGCCGGCCTAGCTAGTGGAGTCCCTCCGGGACTCCACCTTCCATAGTGATTTCTTCCGGACTTTTCTAGAACCTTCTAGAACCTTCCATAAATGCATCGGATCATTTTCAAACTTGTAAAATGACTTCCTATGTATGAATCTTATTCTCCGGACCATTCCGGAACTCCTCGTGATGTCCTGGATCTCATCCGAGACTCCGAACAAAACTTCGAACTCCATTCCATATTCCATATCTACTCAAACGACATCAAACTTTAAGTGTGTCACCCTACGGTTCGCGAACTATGCAGACATGGTTGAGACTTCTCTCCGTCCAATAACCAATAGCGGGATCTGGAGATCCATAATGGCTCCCACATATTCAATGATGACTTAGTGATCGAATGAACCATCAACATACGATACTGATTCCCTTTATCACGCGATATTTTACTTGTCCGAGGTTTGATCATCGGTATCTCTATACCTTGTTCAACCTCATCTCATGACAAGTACACTTTACTCGTACCGTGGTATGTGGTCTCTTATGAACCATTCATATGTTTGCAAACTAATTAGACGATATTCCACCGAGAGGGCCCAGAGTATATCTATCCATCATCGGGATGGACAAATCCCACTGTTGATCCATATGCCTCAACTCATACTTTCCGGATACCTAATCCCACCTTTATAACCACCCATTTACGCAGTGGCGTTTGATGTAATCAAAGTACACTTCCGGCATAAGTGATTTACATGATCTCATGGTCGAAAGGACTAGGTAATTATGTATCGAAAGCTTATAGCAAATGAACTTAATGACGTGATCTTATGCTACGCTTAATTGGGTGTGTCCATTACATCATTCACATAATGACATAACCTTGTTATTAATAACATCCAATGTTCATGATCACGAAACTATGATCATCTATTAATCAACAAGCTAGTTATACAAGAGGCTTACTAGGGACTCCTTGTTGTTTACATAACACACATGTATCAATGTTTCGGTTCATACAATTATAGCATGGTATATAAACATTTATCATAAACACAAAGATATATAATAACCAATTTATTATTGCCTCTTGGGCATATCTCCAACAGCGTGA
The DNA here is from genome assembly GCF_022539505.1 of Lolium rigidum. Lineage (NCBI taxonomy): Eukaryota > Viridiplantae > Streptophyta > Magnoliopsida > Poales > Poaceae > Lolium > Lolium rigidum. Next base: position 238,958,053 of record NC_061513.1, read on the forward strand.
GTAGTTCATCCTTGGACTATGGGTCCATAGCAGTAGCTAGATGGTTGTCTTCTCCTCTTGTGCTATCATGTTTAGATCTTGTGAGCTGCCTATCATGATCAAGATCATCTATTTGTAATGTTACATGTTGTGTTTTTTGGGATCCGATGAATATTGAATTCTATGTCAAGTCGATTATCGATCTATCATATATGTGTTGTTTATGTTCTTGCATGCTCTCCGTTGCTAGTAGAGGCTCTGGCCAAGTTGATACTTGTGACTCCAAGAGGGAGTATTTATGCTCGATAGTGGGTTCATGCCTCCATTGAATCTAGGACAGTGACAGAAAGTTCTAAGGTTGTGGATGTGCTGTTGCCACTAGGGATAAAACATCAATGCTTTGTCTAAGGATATTTGTGTTGAATACATTACGCACAGTTCATAATGCAATTGTCTGTTGTTTGCAACTTAATACTGGAAGGGGTGCGAATGCTAACCCGAAGGTGGACTTTTTAGGCATAGATGCATGTTGGATAGCAGTCTATGTTCTTTGTCGTAATGCCCTAAGTAAATCTCATAGTAGTCATCATGATATGTATATGCATCTCTATTTGTCAATTGTCCAACTGTAATTTGTTCATCCAACATGCTATTTATCTTATTGGAGAGACACCACTAGTGAACTGTGGACCCCGGTCCATTCTTTTACATCTGAAATACAATCTACTGCAATCATTGTTTTCTGTTGTTCTTTGCAAACAAACATCACTCTCCACACCATACGTTTAATCCTTTGTTTACAGCAAGCCGGTGAGATTGACAACCTCACTGTTAAGTTGGGGCAAAGTATTTTGATTGTGTTGTGCAGGTTCCACGTTGGCGCCGGAATCCCTGGTGTTGTGCCGCACTACACTCCTTCACCAACAACCTTCACGTGGCCTTCATCTCCTACTGGTTCGATAACCTTGGTTTCTTACTGAGGGAAAACTTGCTGCTGTACGCATCATACCTTCCTCTTGGGGTTCCCAACGGACGTGTGCTTTACCGTCACAAGCAGCTCTTTTTCTGACGCCGTTGCCGGGGAGACCAAGACACGCTGCAAGGGGAGTCTCTCACATCCAATCTCTTTACTTTGTTTATTGTCTTGCTTTACTTTATTTTATTTTATGTCTTGTTTGCTTTCTTTATATCAAAAACACAAAAAATTTAGTTACTTGCTTTATTTTATTTAATTCGGTTTGCTTAGTTTATTTTTATTATTGTTAAAATGAATACTCCTGAGAACACTAAGTTGTGTGATTTCACTAGCACCAATAATAATGATTTCATATGCACTCCTATTGCTCCACTCGCCACTACAGCAGAATTTTATGAAATTAAACCTGCTTTACTAAATCTTGTTATGAGAGAGCAATTTTCTGGTGTTAGTACTGATGATGCTGCTTCCCATCTTAATAATTTTGTTGAACTTTGTGAAATGCAAAAGTATAAGGATGTAGATGGGGATATTATAAAACTGAAATTATTTCCTTTCTCCTTAAGAGGAAGAGCTAAAGATTGGTTGCTATCTTTGCCTAAAAATAGTATTGATTCATGGACTAAATGTAAAGATGCTTTCATTGGAAGATATTATCCTCCTGCTAAAATTATATCTTTGAGAAGTAGCATAATGAATTTTAAGCAATTGGATAATGAACATGTTGCCCAAGCATGGAAAAAATGAAATCTTTGGTAAAGAATTGCCCTACCCATGGACTAACTACTTGGATGATCATCCAAACCTTTTATGCAGGATTGAATTTTTCTTCGAGGAACCTATTGGATTCAACTGCTGGAGGTACTTTTATGTCCATCACTTTGGGTGCTGCAGCAAAGCTTCTTGATGATATGATGATCAACTACTCTAAATGGCACACTGAAAGGACTCCTCAAGGTAAAAAGGTAAATTCTGTTGAAGAAACCTCCTCCTTGAGTGATAAGATTGATGTGATTATGTCTATGCTTGTTAATGGTAGATCTAATATTGATCCTAATAATGTTCCTTTAGCTTCATTGGTTGCTCAAGAAGAGCATCTTGATATGAACTTCATTAAAAATAGTAATTTCAACAACAATGCTTATAGGAATAATTTTGGTAACAACTATAGGCCATATCCTTCTAATAATGGTAATGGTTATGGTAATTCTTATGGTAATTCTTACAACAGTAGTAGGAGTACACCCTCTTGGTCTTGAAGTCATGCTTAAAGAATTTATTAGTACACAAACTGCTTTTAACAAATCTGTTGAAGAAAAGCTTGGTAAAATTGATGTTCTTGCTTCTAAGGTTGATAGTCTTGCTGCTGATGTTGATCTTTTAAAATTGAAAGTTATGCCTAATGAAGATAAATATATTAAGTCATTTGCTACAGCAAACGCTATTCAAGTTTGAATTAATGATACTATTAGAATGATGGCTGAATTGCATGCTAGGTGGGAAAGAGAAGAAAGAGAAAAACTTGCTAAAGAGAATAATGTAGCTAAAGTTTGGACTATTACCACCACTAGTAATGTTGATGCTTCACATGTTTCTAATCCTCCTACTATCAATGGTAAAATAATTGGTGTTGGCAATATCTCTAATTCTACTGCAAAGCGTGCAAAACTGCCTAAAACTACTGAAACTGTTTGTGATAAAAGTGCTGAAATTTTTCAGGATGCTGTAGATCATAATGGTTTAGATTTTGATAGTTGTCATATTTCTGAAGTTATTAAGTTCTTACAAAAACTTGCTAGAAGTCCTAATGCTAGCGCTATAAATTTAGCTTTTACAAAACATATTACAAATGCTCTCATTAAAGCTAGAGAAGAGAAATTAAAACTTGAAGCTTCTATTCCTAGGAAATTGGAAGATGGTTGGGAGCCCATCATTAAGATGAAAGTCAATGATTTTTATTGTAATGCTTTATGTGATCTTGGTGCAAGTATTTCTGTTATGCCTAAGAAACTTTATGATATGCTTGACTTGCCACCTTTGAAAAATTGTTATTTGGATGTTAATCTTGCTGATAATTCTATAAAGAGACCTTTGGGGAAAATTGATAATGTTCACATTACGGTTAACAATAACCTTGTCCCCGTTGATTTTGTTGTCTTGGATATTGAATGTAATGCATCTTGTCCTATTATTTTGGGAAGACCCTTTCTTCGAACTGTTGGTGCTATTATTGATATGAAAGAAGGAAATATTAAGTATCAATTCCCTCTTAAGAAAGGTATGGAACACTTCCCTAGAAAGAAAATGAAGTTGCCTTTTGATTCTATTATTAGAAAAAATTATGATGTTGATGCTTCTTCTCTTGATGTTACTTGATTTGCACTTTCTGCGCCTAGCTGAAAGGCGTTAAAAAAAAGCACTTCTTGGGAGATAATCCATGTTGTTTTTATTTTGCTACTGTTTTGTTGTGTCTTGGAAGTTGTTACTACTGTAGCAACCTCTCCTTATGATATTGTTGTGCCAAGTAAAGTCTTTGATAGTAAAGTTGATACTAGATTTGGATTCCTGCGTAGAAACAGATTTTTACCTGTCACGAATTTGAGTAGATCTCTCTGTATGAAACTCGTAAAAGGCTGAAAAAATTCATGCGTGATCCTCAGGTATGTACGCAACTTTCATTCAATTTGAGCTTTTTCATCTGAGCCTGTTAAGTGCCTCGAAAAAATTCGTCTTTACGGACTGTTCTATTTTGACAGATTCTGCCTTTTATTTCGCATTGCCTCTTTTACTGTGTTGAGTGGATTTCTTTGGTCCATTAACTTTCAGTAGCCTTGGGTAATGTCCAGAAGTGTTAAAAATGATTGTGTCCTCTCTGAACATGTGAATTTTTGATTATGCACTAACCCTCTAATGAGACTGTTTTGAGTCTGGTGTGGAGGAAGTTTTCAAGGGTCAAGAGAGGAGGATGAATGATATGATCAAGAAGAGTGAATAGTCTAAGCTTGGGGATGCCCCCGTGGTTCATCCCTGCATATTTCAAGAAGACTTAAGCATCTAAGCTTGGGGATGCCCAAGGCATCCCCTTCTTCATCAACAACTTATCAGGTCACCTCTAGTGAAACTATATTTTTATTCCGTCACATCTTATGCTCTTTACTTGGAGCGTTTGTTTGTTTTTTTTTTGTTTGTTTATGTTTGAATAAAATCGGATCCTAGCATTCCTTGTGTGGGAGAAAGACACGCTCCGCTTTTTCATATGAACACTGGTGTTCTTAGCTTTACTTTAATGTTCATGGCGAAGTTGAAAGCCGCTTCGTTAATTGCTATTTGGTTGAAAACAGAAAATGCTTCATGTGGTAAATGGTATATTATCTTGAATAATTTGATACTTGGCAATTGTTTTGAGCTCTCATAGATCATGTTTAAGCTTTTGCACCATGTAGTTTAAACCTATTATTGGAGAACTACTGTAGAGCTTGTTGAAATTTGGTTTGCATGATTGGTCTCTCTAAAAGTCTAGATATTTTCTGGTAAAAGTGTTTGAGCAACAAGGAAGACAGTGTAGAGTCTTATAATGCTTGCAATATGTTCTTGTGTAAGTTTTTGCTGTACCGGTTCATACTTGTGTTTGCTTCAAACAACCTTGCTAGCCAAAGCCTTGTACTGAGAGGGAATGCTTCTCGTGCATCCAAAACCTTGAGCCAAAACTTATGCCATTTGTGTCCACCATAACTACCTACTATGTGGTATTTTTCTGCCATTCCAAAGTAAATTGCTTGCGTGCTACCTTTAAAATTTCATTCCTTGTCTTTGCAATACATAGCTCATGGGAAAGTAGCCTAAAAAACTATTGTAGTAAAGAATATGTCGCTTATGTATCTTATTTCTTATAAGTTGCTTGTTGAGCGGTAACCATGTTTCTGGGGACGCCATCAACCTGTTACACCTTTGTTGAATATCATGTGAGTTGCTATGCATGTTCGTCTTGTCTGAAGTAAGGGAGATTTGCCATGAGTTAAATGGTTTGAGTATGCATATTGTTAGAGAAGAACATTGGGCCGCCAACCAAAGCCATGTATCATGGTGGAAGTTTTAGCTTGGCCATGATGTTTTGCAACGCAATTGTATTGATCACAATGTGGTGTATTTATACACCTACAACCGAGGGACCTAAACCCTAACCAAACCTAGCACGCCTCAATCAGCTATACAAGGAAACAGATCCTCTGATTAAAGGGGCTGGTAGACTAGTTAGGTAGGATTACATGGAGAACACATTATGTTCATTTACACCCCCCCCCCCCTCAGTCGCAGCGTCGTCGGAGATGATGCCAAGACTGGAGCGAAAAGACTCAAATGACGTAGTTGGTAATCCTTTAGTCATGATGTCGGCGAGTTGCTCCGTAGTAGGAACATGGACAACTCGGAAATGACCAAGGGCTACCTTCTCACGCACGAAATGGATGTCCAGCTCTATGTGCTTCGTCCGCCGATGATGAACAGGATTTGCAGAGAGATACACTGCCGAGACATTGTCACGAGAACACAAGCGTGGCCTACGCACGAGGCGGAGAAGTTCACCAAGAAGGCTGGCGAAGCCAACAGCATTCAGCCATTGCATTTGCCACGAACGGTATTCAGCTTCGGCACTTTGGATCGGGAGACGATCGGCTGCCGTTTGGAAGACCAAGAAACGAGACCGTCGCCAAGGTAGACACAAAATCCCGAAGTTGAACGCCGAGTGTCCGGGCATCCAGCCCAATCGGCGTCCGAGTAAGCGACAAGGTCGAAGGAGGAAGAACCTCGGATGACAAGACCATGTGATGTAGTTCCGCGGAGGTAGCGAAGCAACCGTTTGATCAATGCCCAATGAACATCATGAGGAGCATGCATATGCAAGCAAATCTGACCAACGGCATAGGAGATATCAGGTCGGGTGAGAGTCAGGTTTTGAAGAGCCCCGGCAATACTTCTGTAGAACGTAGCATCCGGAGCAGCTTTACCGGCAGTAGAAGAGACTTTTGATTTGGTGTCAACAGGCGTAGCAGAAGGTGTGCAATTTGACATGGCAGCTCGCTCAAGGATCTCATCAGCATAGCGTTCTTGAGAGAGGAAGAATCCTGTGCGAGTGCGGCGCACATGGACACCAAGGAAAAAATGCGAGAGGCCCCAAATCTTTAAGCTTGAACTCAGACTGCAATTGATCAGTGATGTGGCGTAGAAACGGCATGGACGAAGCTGTCAAAATGATGTCATCAACATATAATAGCAAATAAGCAGTCTCAGTGCCACGCCTTAGGACAAACAAAGAAGTATCCGAACGCGTTGAGGTGAAACCAATCCGTGCAAGAAAGCTGCCGATGCGAGTGTACCACGCACGAGGGGCCTGAAGGAGTCCGTACAGAGACTTGGACAGAAGGCAGACATGGTCAGGTTGAGAAGCATCCACAAATCCTGTGGGTTGCTGGCAGTAAACACGCTCAGTAAGGACACCATTGAGGAAGGCGTTGCTGATGTCTAGCTGGTGAACAGGCCAAGCACGAGAAGCTGCGATGTGAAGAACTGTGCGAACAGTAGCAGGCTTTATGACCGGACTGAAAGTCTCTCCGAAATCAACTCCAGGGCGCTGATTAAATCCGCGCACGACCCAGTGAGCTTTATAACGGTCAAGAGTGCCATCAGACTTGAGCTTATGACGGAAAACCCATTTACCGGTGATTATATTGGCGCGAGGAGGCCGAGGGACAAGGGTCCACGTAGAATTAGCCTTGAGTGCATCAAATTCATCTTGCATGGCGGCAACCCAATTCGGATCACGAAGAGCCACACGGACGAGAGGAGGGCAACGGTGAGAGAGCTGAAGTAGAGACTTCCATGACGAAGTCCTTGAACTTAGGATTCGGTTGAACGATACCCCGAGATGCACGGGTGTGCATGGGATGAATCCGAGGACCAAGTGCTGCAGGTGATGGTGCGGACGTGGATGGCGACGGCGAAGAGGGTGACGCGGTGGACGCATCGGTCGAGGGAGCAGGGGTGGCTGCCGCGGAGGCTGTACCGGTAGAAGCGCCATGTCCTGCAACGGGAGAAGAACCTGCCGTCGAGTCTGCCCCGGTGGCTGCACCGGCGGAATCGCCATGTCCGGCCATAGGTGAGGCAGGCGTGGGAGCAGAGGCGGTGTCCGGTGATGATGCAGCTGGTGGGGAGTGGCGTGTGAGTCGAGTCACGGGGCCCGTACGTGCCGGCGCGGTGATGAAGACCGGTGGATCAGGTACAGCAGCTGGCAAGGGCGATGTCGCAGTAGTGTCCCTGTAAGGAAAAATACTCTCGTCGAAACGAACATGACGGGATATTAGTATGCGACCAGAGGTGGGATCGTAACAATGATAGCCGCGGTGATCCGACGGATAGCCAAGGAAGATGCACGCGACAGAGCGAGGAGCAAGTTTATGAATGGCCGTGGCAGAAGTGTTGGGGTAACACAAGCAGCCAAAAACGCGGAGGTGTTGGTACTTAGGTGGGCGCTGAAACAGGAGCTCATGTGGAGTCGAGTAACCGCGAGGGCGACAAGGACGTAGATTAAGTAGATACGTAGCCGTGTGAAGCGCCTCTGCCCAAAACCGGGGAGGGAGATGGGCATGAAATAATAGAGTACGAACGCTATCATTGAGAGTTCGCAAGACTCGCTCGGCGCGGCCATTTTGCTGGGACGTGTAGGGGCAAGAGAGGCGAAGAACGATGCCATGCTCAGCAAGAAGATTGCGGTTGGCGACATTATCAAATTCGCGGCCATTATCAGTTTGGACAGAGAGAATGGGGCGTTGAAATTGTGTGTTGACATAGGCGAGAAAGTTTCTAAAAATTTGGTGAACCTCAGATTTGCGACGAAGCGGAAAAGTCCAGGCATAATGAGAAAAATCATCAAGTATAACAAGATAGTATTTGTATTGTGAGATACTCAAAACTGGAGATGTCCATACATCGCAATGAACTAAAGCAAAAGGTGCACTAGCTTGAGAATTGGAAACATTAAAGGGAAGTCTAACATGTTTTCCTAGCCTGCACGCATGACAAGTATGCGGAGGCGACTTATTGCACTCAAACTGAAAAGTAGAAACTATGCGAGACAGAGACTCGTCGCCAAGGTGTCCGAGCCGCTGATGCCAAAGCTGGGTGGTGGTGGCGTGGAAGGAGTGGTGATGACGCGGCCGACCAGTGTGGAGCGGGTAGAGATCTCCGAGTGCTATTACATCGGAGAATAACCGCCCGAGTTCGAAGGTCCTTCACGAGAAAACCCAAACGCGTCAAACTCAATAGTAATAGGATTATCACGAGTTAAACAACGAACAGAAGCTAAGTTTTTGATGATTTGGGGAGTGACTAGAACATTGTTTAGATGGAGTGGAATAGAGGAAGTGGAGACAGAAGTGGCGCCGACATGGGTGATTGGAAGACTAGCCCCGTTGGCAACAATGATTTTAGAAGGACGCGGAGGACGCAGAAGGGCTAGACTCTATTGGAGGCGCTGGTGCGGAAGATGTGTTTAAGATTGGATCTAGATGTTAGGCTGATACCATGAAAGAGGAGATGTTTTGCAACGCAATTGTATTGATCACAATGTGGTGTATTTATACACCTACAACCGAGGGACCTAAACCCTAACCAAACCTAGCACGCCTCAATCAGCTATACAAGGAAACAGATCCTCTGATTAAAGGGGCTGGTAGACTAGTTAGGTAGGATTACATGGAGAACACATTATGTTCGTTTACACATGGGTCTACTAGAGCATTATTTGTTCAGACTTTGGCGATCGAGACCTACCTAGTGGGCGAGAGAATAATTAGTGTGACCTTAACCTTGAGTCCGATTCTTGGCAAAGCGGCCAAGCTAGCCTCCGTCTTACTGTTTTCGTCGGAGAGGAGATCGGGGTCGTCGTCGATCGGTCGTTCTTACGCATCAACGTTGCCATAGTTGAGTACATTGTGTACGCGTACATGCTCTGCCGGCCGAGCGCGGCCACCGTCGCGATCGGACGCCGACGCGGCGGCAGTATCGGCACCAGGTACCGAGCCACTGCGCACAAACAATGTTCCTTCATCTAGAGAAAGAATCCGATTGGACAAATTGCGTGCAAGAGAGACACAAACACGGGGTTTCCACTCGAGATTCATTCACCTAGACAAGGAATCCGATATGCTCTCGTGGTATTTGTTCCATGATTCCTATGGCCGGGATTCCTCCGTCCAGATGGCTAGTGCCCCTCGCTTAACATAACGGAACGGAACGTGATCCCGTCGTCCTTGCGTCCACGTACGTGTGAAACGCCGGGGCGAAGCGGTCAAGGACAGCGGCGGCACTCTGACGAGGGATCTAGTGTGTGTGAAAGTCGAATCTTGGCTTCTGCCGCGGCACGCCGGCACACCGTTCTTTTTTTTTCGAAAGGGGGCACACCGTTCCTGTAAGTGCATTTGTAGATCGAGAAGTACGGACAGCTAAACTAAGCCTGATTATCACGGGGAGCTGGTCCTTTGTTCTGTTGGCATCAAATTTCAACATGCATGCGAGCATGGGAATCATTAGATTCACAAGGGAGAAGAACCTCACTTTATGCTTTCCATCTACTAGAGAAAGAACTTGTTGACCACCTAGCGACGACAAATGGCACTCAAACAAGCCGAAGGAGTGCCGCCGTCTTAGGCTCTCCCTTACTGGAGCCGGTAAAAACTTGACGTACTAAACCTTGTTGAAGTAGACTAACAATAAGTCATCGTGCTAAGGCCCAAAGAACAAATTCACGAGATAAGCAACTGTCGTCGATGATGAGATACGCGGGTAAGAAGGAATCCGGTGAGATTCGTCGGAGACAAACTTCTGCAAGTCATATGGGATGGGGGGGGGGGGGACTTATTCCATCTTCTGGAATCATCACCGCCACGGTTTTCTGAGTAGGACACAATCCCTAAGTAGGTTAAGTAAAACATCAAAAAACACAACCCTCCCGTTTATAAGAACCAGGATCCACCGCGAGGCGAGATATATCGACGGCGGCCGATGGGAGGCAAGGAATCCCTAAATTGCCTTGGTCTCTATCCGAAACGAAGGTACTGTTTCAACTTCTCTACTCTTTACTTGGTCATATGTAGCATAAGCAACTGGGCCATTAGGTCAACATGACTGGTCAAGTACATATCTATATAAACATAGTTGAGTCAATTAACATGAACTGGAAGGATTATCGCGGTCAAGATTTTCTATAGTTTGATTGCAAGTGTCGCCGGAAGCCGTGGCTTTGCTGGACAACTGCGCACACATCTGACACGCGAAGTCGGAAGCATTTCACCACAAGATCCTACTTCCTTTCCCTTCTCTTACGTCATGACAAACTATAGATGCAAATCAATCTCACGATGTAAATTATGTTAGAGTAGGTCGGTTGGTGAGTTGTGCGTCAAGCTTGCCACGCCGATCTGTATTTATGTATAGCCTCAGTTTTGGATGTTTCGCTCAGGCAGCACTCTGTTTTCCACACCCGCAGTACGGCCGGCCCAGTTGAGTATGGCGGAGGAAAGTTGTCGGAGCTGGGACTGCTCACCAGTCAGTCAACCCGGCGTCAAACTCTACTGTAAAATACTCCAGGTTGGTTCAGTGCACCGCGAGTTTGCTCAGGGTCCAGAAAGCTGCAGAGAAAGAGACGACCTAGGAGACAGAGTGAGAAAACGAGGAAGACACCGGGAAACAGACTACGCCCCCACCAATTTTCATCATCTCCCGCTCCGAAGATGCATCCACATACGCATGGTTAATATCTGCATAAACTTAGTTGATTCTGCCAATAATACAGCCATGGGATCAGACGGCGCCTCGTCTCTACGCGCGCACCTTAGCACGCGTCCTTCGCTAAGACTTCACGACTCCCCGCCCCCCAGACCAACCGTCGTCGACGAGGTAAGAACCATACCGCTCCACCACAAAGCCTCTGCAGCCACCATCCGCTCCAAAAACGACGCCACCAAGCGGGACAACGACACTTGTACTCCCCAGGATCCATGAAAGATGTCTTAGATTTATCTAAATTTAGATGTATCTAGATTGGAAGTACTAAACATAATATATGATTGCGCTAATTAATGTGGTCCGGAGAAAGTATTATCTTTTTAATCATCGAGATGACGTGAGTAACAATCAAATTGGTGGTGAAAATGATAGAGTGCGAGATTAGGAGCGTTATTCGTGTGTAACTGAGGGTGCAAATTTCGAACTTACTTTCTCATCCACTAAATAAAAATCTTTTTGGACGGCTTAAATAGGTCGTGCATATCCATATGTTTATTTCTGCAAACTAAGACATAACCGAAAAACATAAGCAGAAGGGTGAGAGCATTGTCTAGGCCTATGTGTGTGTGGGCTAGGAATGTAATGCACTAGATTTAGATGTGCGCCTTGGCGCACAATCCCGTGAAGTTTATGCCGATGCATACTTTGTATAAGAATAATAAAAATTTCTTAGTTAAAAAAGATACACCTTGGAGGATAAATATGGTAGGAGAAAAGGCAGAAGCACCAAATACAACATCTCATTCTGTATGTCAATTAAAAAAGGCATATTGAGCTATTTTGGTGATTGGTTTGATAATAAGGTTGCACGAATGGGTTGAACCTCCCACTTATTTGAGTGAATTCAAGCTTTTATCGTAGCGGTGTACCATCCACTTTTCTTTAATAACGATCCAACTACTACCTCCTGACGTAATTAATTGACGCACCCACTCCGCTAATGACATACATGCGCAGCTCTCTGTGCGTCGATTAAATCCAATTGAAGGGACTACATCTGAATATTGTTATTATAAATTGAAGGGAGTACATCTGAATATTCAAGTACAATGATAAAAAGGAGAGGCGAAGGAAATAATAGTCTGGGAAAAAGATTAGCAAAATTAGAGCTCGCCGCTGAAATTTAAAAAAAAAAGGAAAACTCTTGCTCCGTTCGAGCGCAGAGAGGAGGAAGAAAACATCCCTTGGGCTGCGCCGTTGCTGGCCAAGATGCAGTACATGGGCGGCATCGTCATCCTTGTGTGAGTAGCGTTGGGGCGGTTCCCAAGAGATGACGCCCCTCTACATTCTGAACAGGCTGCCGAACAGCTGATCGTCGAGCGGCGAGCCAGCCGACGGGGCTAGGGTCGTCGTCCTGGAGAGGGACAGCTTCGGGGAAGCAGCAACTACCTGGTGAGGGAGTCCGCGGCCTGGCCACTGTAAGCTGCAGGTGGTCGAAGGGGATGGGAAAGAGAGAGTGGGCAGCGATGATTGGAGCAAGAGGGAAGCTGAGAGAGGTGAGTGTGACTGATAGGTAAGATCCCCTTTCCTTGGTCATTGTCTCGATGTTTAACTTCCTGGTCCAGCAAACTCTAAATCTCTCCATATTAATTTAAGCAGGAACAACATGCTAAATTGTGTTCCATGTTCAATTCTTCAATTACAGAGTGCGTCCTAGTGAACCTGAATTTCATGCCTACTTCTGAAGTGCACCGAAACATGTTCTTGAGTTTTTCTTAAATGAACTGAAGCTCTATCCTGCAGGCATACATGGCGATAGGCTCTTTAGGAGGCATGTTCAGTGGCAAGCATCCGCAATGGATAAAGAGGCACACAAGCTAAATCAACCTGGTGGGTAGTAGGTGGTTCCGACAGACAGGGAGCCATGGGAGATGAATCGAGGTGATGTGCTACCAAGAGGTATGATCTTCTTTCCTGATTCACTATAAGTTTGCTTGTAGATTAGCCCATAATCTTTTTTATTTCTAGTATACCTAGTTATAATTTTTCTGCCTATAAGCTAAAAGTAAAGAAGCAAAAGTATAAAGAGTAAAAACATGATCATGTATTAAATGGACCGATCATCATTTTATACCTCATAAGTACATTCTAAACCCTGCCAGGCAGAGTGTGTTTACCAATCTAGCGATGGAAACTAAAAACTACAGAATGCTACATCTGGTATTAATATATAGATAACAAATTAGTAGCATTGGATTGCTCCAATTAGAAGGTTAATTATCAACCATTCAATAAACTTTGTTGTTGCTGCAAGAGAACGGAACCGGTTTATTCTCGACAAAGGCAAAATGATAAACCAAAACTTATCTACAGCTCCAAAGGTCTGTTTTAAGGCCTCATAATCTTACCTTCTTTTCGAAGTGATGTCAACTGGCCATTACATCAACTTCGCAAGCTCCATTGCAGATATAGTGATGATATCGATGCTTGGAAGAGCCTTATAGCAGTACTATTAGATATTATCACCTAGTGAATATATTCATACACAAAAGCATAGATTAGCTGGCGGTACATATAAATATTTGGACCTGAACACATTGTGGAGTTGCTTTGGGTAAGCAGTGCATAATCTGGCAATGATTTGTACAACAACAAGAACCGATGAAAGCAAATACGCTGATGATTGTTATTTCATTCTTTCTCGAATGCTCATACTGCCATGCAGCGAAAGTAAGTTTGCTTCATGTTGAAGAGTGAAAACAGATAAAATAAGGGACAATCTTGGTCGCACAAAAGAAACTGCAGATTATGCCACAATACAGCACCAGCCAGTAACAGCAGACATACATAACGTAGGAGCAACACCATGTATACTTAATAAGCTGTGACCACATCTGCACCAATTGCGAGGGATAGCCTACGCACTGGATACTTGTTGCTAGCGCCTAGAGAGACCAAAAGGTTAGCTCCTTGTCAACTGGCATCTGAAGACAACTCAAATTAGCTCCTTGAACATAAGCTTGCTCATGCAACCAATTTCAGATAATTATACCTTAACCTACGCATAGTAACAAGAAACATTATAGCAGGGAATTCATAAGACTCACCGCATAAGCGCTTAGGTGTAAAGCGCATCATCTAGAATTGCATCAGCATGTATAGCCACATCAAGTAGCGGACAATGGAATCTACCGTCTAGAGAGAGTTGAGGCAAATCTGTAAGATGAAAGGGGAGTAGATTGATGCATACTATAGCTGTATCGCTTTGATTGATCTACACCAGGCAGTACACTCATATGCAGTTACTAAATTGGCAAATTTTTTGGGACTGTCATTTGTCTGTCTTGTGTGTTTTCAGCAAGGCAAAAGGACCAAGGATGTATTAAATTAAGGGTACTGTATTTAAGTTGCAGGGAAGCCCTGTTATCGTCAGTTGGGCAAGCTGTGTAACCACACACCCCACATAGCCATACTCAGGTGTCTACTGCACCATTTCCATCTCTCCATTACTCATCCATTCTTCAAATGATATAGATGGCATTTTGTACAGAGAGATAGTAGAGCTATCCTGAGCAAAATACAATAAAAATGCATTGTCATTTAGCAGCTTCACAAGAGCACGAACATGGAAATTTTGATTCTGCGGAATATTATCAGACATTTATATACTTTCCAATTTACTTCTATTTTGACCAAAAGCCAGTGTAGACATTTTACCAAACTTATTGCATTTACATGGCGTCTAAAACAACTATCCCAGCAGTTCAAGGGAAATGCCTGCATATACATACATGATTGATGCTGGTATGCTATACAAATATGCATTTAGGACAAAACTTCATATTTCAACATCCTAGAAGCCAATATCAAATGTTCGTAGTTTCATAAATACTTTGGGGGTGAACTACAAATTCATATCGTAGTGTCATCATCTGCTTACAGAGGACCAAAACAATTTAGATAGCCAATATCAGAGCTATTGGTCTACATGCAATATTTTTGTTGAGAATAATTACAGAAAGCATGGATTTTCTGGTAAGATTATAGAAAGCTCAAAGATTTACTTTCTGATCCACATAAGCCTACTTCTGAACCAATACATGCAAGAACAAATGAAGGCAAACAAACTAAATTGGTACCAACCTTGTAGACTAATAAACCAAACAGAGAATATGTAGAGGTAAATTTGGGACTTTCCAATCTGGCCTAGCACAACAGTTTCCTTCAGAAACAAAATAATTGGTAGCTGCAAATAAACAACAGTGGAAAAATTAGAGAAGGCAAATATTAATTATACCTTAGTAAGCTTATGCTTGGATCATTGATGTAATTTATAAGCTAAAATCTTAGTTTCGGCAAGGAGTAAAGTTGGTAGCTAATGTCCCTATTGAGCAAAACCAACATATTACAACCAAGATATTACAAAAGGAACTCCATAGTATTTATACAAATAAAACACATAATTACTAAGATTTCGAGCAAATACTACCGAGAATACTTGCACTTCAGAGTCAGCCATCCAAACAATCAAGGCACAAAAACTTGAACATAAGAAGGAACAGAAAATCTAATCTCCGAGCAGAGAGTGGAACCTAAAAAAAAGAATCATACAAAATGTTAGATGGTTATACA
This sequence comes from Lolium rigidum, assembly GCF_022539505.1. Classification (NCBI taxonomy): domain Eukaryota; kingdom Viridiplantae; phylum Streptophyta; class Magnoliopsida; order Poales; family Poaceae; genus Lolium; species Lolium rigidum. The sequence continues at coordinate 238,973,417 of NC_061513.1, forward strand.
CACACCTAAAATGCAAGAGAATTAGTGGATAAGGTCAACCATCTAAATTCCCCTGGCACCTGAAATAATAATGAAAAAGGGACGCGAAACTTGATGCATTGAACAAAAACAAAGCCTGGAAATCTTTACGTGCCCTTACTGATTCTGGTGTAATGAAAATTGCGATGCTATGTATGACCCCGTATACCAAGTCGAGATTACATGTCATATCAGCTTTGCTATGAACTAAAACATGCCAGGTCTAAAAAACACACTTCAGGACCCCATTTAATTGATTCATAGGGATTAAAAATGCACACCTGTGGTTTCTTGCGCTGTGCGAGAGCATATAATTACAGTCTGTATCTTCTTCCCATCAGGACCCGCTTTATATTCCAGAACAATATATATATATATCAAAGAGAGAGGAACTGAGTGAAACTGAAAAAACAAAGGTTATCTTTTGACATTTACGGAATAGTGAAAGCCTCTTTTCCCATTTGCATTAACTACATGTGCAGGTCTAACAGCTGAAATAGGAATATGTATCGGACACATGATAGTTATGCCCATTTAAACGAAACTAAATAATAAAGCATTTTTGTAATTAATGACATGTCTAAGCAGTAAGGTCTGTTGGACTAAATCCTAGCGGATGTGGCACTCGGTAACCTCCCACCACGTCCCAGCTGAACAGGGCCTGCACTCTAGTTGTACATGGCCACGGCGCTCTCCCGTTGATGCCACTATATCTTCCCGGTGCTGGTGAAGCGGTCGGGCGAAGCGGTAGAGCAAAGGACGCTCTCCCCATGCCGTCGCTGATGCCACTGCATCCTCCCTAGCCTTTGTATATTGACCTACAAAGCATAGGATAATAGATAAATAACTCAAAACTAATTTAACTTTTAAGCAGTTCCTCACTAATTTGTATATTGACCTGAAAAGCAAATCATCTGGAAATGCAGCTAAATATCAGAAAAAACAAATTAATTAGTAGGCCACCAACCTTAAACATTACAAAACAAAATTACTTGTGAAGCAATAAGAGGAAAGAAAATATTGGGCAATAAGAGGCAATACTTGAAGTGTCATTAGTATAGCTTTTGTAAATTAAAAGGGACAAATAATCCATGTCTAATCCCATAAAGCATCAGGAGAAAATGGAATGGACATAAAATAGAACCTAGCAACCCAAGGTGAGTTGTTTTGGTGTCCATCCTAAAACTGGAAGATTTAGTAGAAGACAAATTAGCTAAACTGGGATCACCATAGCGAAAACAGAAGAAACCAAACTCTGGAGATCACAAAAATTCAGTAGCACATGCTCGCTATGCAGAGAAGGAAAGACATCTAAAACATCTACCTTGTGCAGATAAACACAGCAATAGTAAATGATACAAATAAGCAAGTTTGCATAGTTTGATTGCAGTAGCACCACATGCTACTCCCCGGTGGATACAATATTAGTAAGTGTGATTAGCTAAAGAGAAACACCAGGTGCCAACATTGTGAATGTCAATATGGTTGGATGAGCACAATCGAACCTGAGCACACAATGTTTGACGTCAACACTAAGTTTTGATCCGAATCAACGCTAACCTCTGCTCTTGCAATTATATGCTCCCCATAAGAAACATTTAATGGTTATCCATCAAGATGTTGGAAGCACAAAATTATATAGGTTCATTATTTATAACATGACTATAGCACAAAGCATGTATATTGACCTACAGAGCATAGACCCCCAAAAAAGTAACTCAAAGCTAATTCAACTTTTAGGCAATTGCTAACTCGAGCCAAATCCTAACCAAAATTCAGTAGCACATGCTCGCTATGCAGAGAAGGGAAGTCATCTAAAACATCTACCTTGCGCAGATAAACATAAATCGGAACCAAACAATCGATTATCTAGCAGGAGAATAGCAAATGATACACATCTGAACCAAAGCATCCTGTTGTGGAGACTACTACAAAATAAAGTAGCTATGTTACCTGATCTGTGACATCCAAAGTAAGCTCGGAAGGAAATTCAAAAGCATAATAGGGCTCTAGGGATCAGCATTGTCTCCGTTGTTTCATACTCATCTAATATTTGAAAGGAGACACATAAGTATCAGTGCAAATGAATATACAATATAGTGGGCTGCAGCTGAGAAGAAACAACCAGATATATTCATCTCCTAATAAATATCTTTGGTCAAGCTGAAATATTATTTTTGATATCTCATCACAGTAAATATCACCACAACAATTATCATTGTATCAGGACAAGAGCATGATTGTTCAGGGATCCAAACACTCACCTGAACCAGAATCATTTGACTGCACTACTGTAGAACATAAGAATCCACCTTAGGTACTGTAACAATAACCCCAAATTGGAATATGACTCACTTTGTCCTTTTGTCACTTCAGGGAGAGATATCAACATCGATAGTATAAACACTCAGGCATTTTTATTAGCTGCTAATCTGCAGAAGATAGAACCCGAGTGCCATATACTGGCATCTTTGCAACACAAGTGTTCCCCATGGAGACAGAAGTACTACTGTAGTTCAGTAAATAGTTCTCAAGTACTACTGCAGTTCTCAAGCCTTAAACTATGAGCTTACTATGTCAATTGGACATGGTAGCATTTTCTAAAGATTAGTTAAATCAAAGTTGCAGGCAATACAAAGCTTAATAGCAACATTTTGATATTAATGAAATGGCAATTAGGCAAAGCTGTGCCATCTCAATAGCAACATTCTGACCTGAAACGACATCAGAAAGCTACCATCTCCAGCACGAGCGCTTATGAAGCAGATCATTTAGAAGCTTCTAATTAAATCCACGAATTTGATGTAAACTGAAGAAATATGTTTTAGTTTCTCTGGCTGACACAAATGAGCTAAACAAATTGGAAGGTGATAGAACTAAAAACTCCTCACAAACATCAAGAAGATGGGCAATAAGCAGCAAAGATAATCTTGATCGAAGGTTTTCCTAGAGAAAAACAATAAGAACCTAGATGTAAAATTATACTAAATGCACAAAAATTTACAAACCAATGTGCGGCCAGAGAGTGTACCAAAGTTCAAATCTCTATTGCCCATCAATGAAACAAGCTTAAGTACCTATGAAACAACATATTCCTGTGTGGCTATGAAGGCCGGTTGGGCATAATATTCAGTCTTTATTGCACTTTGATGGAAACTGGTGTGTAATAAACACAAAAACCTGCATGAATAAGTTGTCACACATGTTTATAAAGGACAAAGCTGCACCACCCGATTGTCAGACATGACCATAAGACCAAATCACATGAGAGAGCAAACAATGATTAATATTTTAATAGAGTAAAATGTACTGAAACCATACCAAATATATTTTCTTGGTTCATTTCTGCCAACGGCAACACATAATTGATGTTTTACGCACAAATCTAGATAAAAAATAGAAATATTATCTAGAAATAACACTGACACGCCTTGCATCATCTGATATATACACAAGAGATGAATCCTTTCCACTTAAAATCAAAAATACATGGCTTCTCTTCTGCCATCCTATTTGGTACAACTGTACAGAAGATTGAAGCACCCAGCAACAAAAAAACATGTACAGTTGGATACAAGTATATGGAACATAAGCTCATATGAAATCTCTCTCCTTAACATGCTCGTACCTTAATTGCAAGATTGCAAATAGAAGGATGGAGGATAAATATTAGATACATAAATCTTACCTAGATGGAACTCACAGCCTGCAACACCATAACCACAGAATATCTCATGTAGACAATTGGTCAAACACCTGGCAAGGAAAAACATCATGAAGCCAGAGAAAGCATATACAAGGTAGATCAGATCAATCAAACTCACGTATAAAGCCCAAGGCCACATCCCTTTGCAGAGGCAAATCAGATCAAGCAATAAAATTTGATGGAGAGGAGGTGGGAGAGGAAGAGGAGAAGCAAGGAATACTGCCTGGGCCAGTGAGGATGGACGTGCCAGGGAGGTCTGGGTGACGTGGTGGACTCATCCGGTCGACCGTGCTCCAGATCGAGGCGGAGGTCGACGCGAGCCGCTGTGGAGGCTCGTGGTCGTGGACTGTGGAGGAGGCTACAGCGTGGCTGGCAGCTCGAGAGCAGAGGAGGAGGAGCAAGGGTGTGCCCATGAAGATGACGACGGCGCCGCTCCACCTATGCCCCGCGCGCAGCAATTTCTCGAAGGGGAGGTGGGAGATGGGGAGTGGGAGCTGGCGGCGAGCATGGTGGAGATTGATCTAGTTAGGGTTTGGGGGAGAGAAACGGGATTGGGGATTGGGGGAGAGGACTGGGAGTGGGGATTGGGTGGGCAGTGTACCCCTACTCCTGCAGCCAAGTGCGACTCACCAGAACCCACCCCTAGTGTCTGATGAGTGGACCGGATGAACGTGGGTCCCACACGCAGTGGCATGCGGGTAGAAATCGGCCGTTCCATGACTTGATCCAGGGAGGGCATCAAACGGGAGACGCCCACGCACGACAACCGGACGCGCTGTTGGCCTGGAATTAACGGACATGATCCACTGTGGGGGAGCTGCTGGTAAGATCCAACGACCTACAACCGCTAATCGCTGTGAGATCCCCTATGGGGGGCATCTATTATACCTTTAGATGCACTAAGGCTGCGTTCTCTCTCAACAAAGAAAAAAAAACTAGAATGGGCTGCCTTCTCTTATAAGGAAAACACCAAGAAGAGGCTGCCTCTCTTTCCGCCCAAAATAAAGAAATGGGCTGGAAAATATCTTCGCGGCAGCTACAAATTGCGCAGGGCCCGTTGAAGCAATGCTCCATGTTTTGCTCTGATTGTTGGCCTGATCTATCTTCGGGCCTGCTTTATTGCCCCGGAGGTGGTAAAACCTATTCATCGCCTTGTGCTGGTGCTATCTTACGCGCCGCACAGGGCAGGAGGTTTTAGGTCTGGCTCGTTAGAGAGTCGGTGAGGTTTTTTCTTCTGGTTTCTTTTGGTTTTCTGGTTTTCTGCAGCTTTTCTGTTTTTGTTAGTCAGTTTTTCATTTTAATTTTTTAAAACCGGATTTTTTTAATTTTGAGCCTTTTCAAGTTTGAATTTTTCAGATTTGGATATTTTTCAAATTTTAAATAATTTTCAATTTGAATATTTATCTTTATTTTTTAAAAAAATATTATTAGTTTTCAGATTTTAACATTATAAAATTTAAACATACAGAAAAAGGTAAAAAAAAGAGAAACCTTACCTGTATTAGGCTGCATTGGTGCGGTACATGAAGCAGCTATATCAGGCAGCCCCGGATACAACCCGCAGAGAGTGGGAAATAGGGGCTCCCCTTGGAGGTTGTAGTGATCATAAATTTTCTATTGCATCCGTTCGACTCTGTTCATATGCATAATATGGATTTTTTCTTATGTATTTCACCGTTGAGAAGAGCCATTTTGCTAAAGGGCTTGTTCATTTTAGCTGGGATTGAAGTGGATTAAATCCAGCGTAAGTCATAATCCTTCTAAATTCATCCAATTCACTCTACTCTATTTGGATAGGTGATTAACCGAAAAAGGCATAAACATAGCAATGACGTGGGGTTAGTCACACGAGGAGTTCAAATACAGTATACTTTTTCCCTCAAAAAATTAGAGTACATTTTTTTAGCTTACACACATACGCAGCCATGTAAGCCCAGATAATAGGCACCAAGGTTAACATCTATAAGAGAGAGAAAAAAAAAGGAGTGAGGGTAACCACACTCTTGGTTAGCTGGGGAGGGGCAATTACGTTTGGATTCCGGTCCTCTTAATTCGGACTGCTTTGTGGTGATTTTCAGTCACTCACATGCAGACACCACGTATGATGGCCCTAGATTAGAGCGACTCAAAGTCACCTGACTGGGAATTGCAAAGTCAGCTCATATTTGTCCATTTTATTTGCACACTTTTCTCTATCCTCATGCTTGTTCTGTGAATTTGGACTTCGTGGGAGCTCAGAAAATAATAATTGGTGTGTGTGTGGCATCAAGCGTCCGAGATTGAGCTTTTCAAATAATACTCAATGGGAGGACGAGGTTCGTTGACTTCCCGACCGCCATGTGACTACGTCCGATCCAAGGGTGCAGAGGAGGAGCGGCGGCGGCGCGCCAGCGGCACGTCTTCCTCGACTCCGCCGTCTTTGTTGTCTTTCAGGACTTGTGTATAATTTTCTTATCACTTGAGGGATGTTCTGTAAGATTTCTGGATTAATATCACTTGGACTTTCTCGCAAAAAAAATCACATCATTAATTTGTTTCATGGGACCTGATGCTATTCTTCATAGAGCAGGACCGCCGTGTAACCCCCTCTGAGTAATAAAGCTCCTTTTTTACCCGCAAAAAAACATAACCATACTTAGAAGAAAAGAGTGACCAAAAAGCTCTGCCTTTAATTGTGTGAATAAAACGAAAATAAAATGACTAAATAGCAAGAAGTTTTTGTTGGTTAAATCTTATGGGGTTTTTTTAGAGTAAGTCGCAATCCGGATTCGTTTGATTTCTCCATGCCAAAATTCGTGAAGTAGTGGGAGCCATTAAGTCGAATCACGACAATCACACAAACTTAAGGAATATTTGGTTCAAAGGAAATCCGTAATTTTTCTTGAGGATTCTTTCTAATGTATTTTTTCTATAAAGTCTGTTTGGTTTGTAAAATTCAAAACCATAAGGCTTCTTGTGCAAATTACTTTGGACTCAATTCAATAGATAAAATTCCATTAAGTCTCCCCGCATTGAAACGCTTGAATTCCTATGTTATTCTGCAACCAAACAATTACTAATACAAATCCATCTGTTTACGTTTTCGGTGTGATTTCATATAACGTGCCATGTCAATCCTGTGATTTTCCTATTTTTTCGATAAGTGGGAGACCCCAGCCTCTGCATCAATTGATGCATGCGGTCACTTATTAAACTTATTTAAAAGGTCTGAGTTACAATCTTAAACCAATTCATGGATCACATAAAGTTTTCACATGGATCAGCCATCTAAAAATAAAGAGTAAAACAAGCCGCCACAAGATCTTCATGTGAGCCGCCTTTTAGTACGCCAACCGCACCGGCTGTATATATCCAGTGTTACCGTCGCCAAGCGGTTGCACCCAATATCCATGTCCAGGCGCGCATCCTCCGGCTGGAGATAAGACCACACATGGATCCAGTGGGTAACTAGTGGAATAACCTGCAGAAAAGATGGGAAACTTTTTTTGTTAAAGATAAAATCGTTGCGGACATTCCATATTGCCCAAAGTAAAGCGCACACACCAACTTTAATGTGGCCTTTGTTTTTCGTAGTTACACCATTTAACCAATTTCCAAACAGATTAGTCACATTAGCCGGAGGTGGAATATTGAAGGTCGTGTAAACAATACGCCAAAGGATCTTTGCAAACGGACAAGTAAAAAATAAATGTTGAATTGTCTCATCTTGATCACAAAAACAACATTTAGAACACCCATGCCAATTACGCTTCTTGAGATTATCTTTTGTGAGAATGACCCTCTTGAGAAAGAACCACATAAAAATTCTGATTTTTAGTGGAACCTTGATTTTCCAAATATATTTCTTGAAATCACCAACAGGGCCATCAAGCAAATCAAGGTACATAGATTTTACCGAAAACTGACCTGATATTGTAAGATTCCAATGAAAAACATCGATTTGAACTCCCATCAGACGTACAATAAGATGAACCCATCTATCCCACCTATTACCCGAGAGCGCTCGCCTAAAACCAATATTTATGGGGGTCGAATTACGAACATGAGCTACCGTAACATTAGTCTGATTGACAATGCAATACAAAGACGGATATTGCTCGCAAAGAGGTCTATCCCCAAGCCAAACGTCTTCCCAAAATCTAGTTTTCTGACCATTTCCTACCTCCATCGACCCTCTCATAAAGAAATCATCTTTCACACCCATTAACCCTTTCCAGAACGGTGAGTCTGATGGTTTCGCAGCTACTTGAGATAAGGTTTTGTCTTTTAGATACTTATTCTGTAGCAATTCTTGCCAAACACCTTGCTCATTTATAAGTTTAAAAAGCCATTTGCTATGGAGGCTCTTGTTCTTTAACTCGAGCACCTCCACGCCCAACCCCCCTGGTCCTTTGGCCTACATATAATCTCCCATTTTGTTAATCGATATTTTCTTTTATGTCCATCACTTTACCAAAAAAAAAACGGGATCGAAAGAAGTCTAATCTTTTCCTAACCCCAACCGGAATCAAGAAAAGACAGCATGAACATCGGTAGACTCGTGAGGACAGAATTGATAAGTGTTAAACGATCTCCGTAAGAGAGCATCTTGCCCGCCCAACAACTTCGTTTTTTTCTCAAAACGATCGTCTACAGGTTTCCACTCCCCATTTTTTAACTTTCGAAAGTGGATTGGAATTCCCAAGTATCTAAATGGCAGAGACCCAATGTCGCACCCAAATAAAGTCTTATAGTCAGATTCCATATTCTCGGCTTTCCCAAAACAAAAAATCTCACTCTTGTGAAAATTTATTTTGAGACCGGATAGCTGCTCGAAGAGGCATAGAATTAGTTTCATATTAAGGGCTTTGTCTAAATCGTGCTCCATGAAGAGGATTGTGTCATCAGCGTACTGTAAAATAGAGATTCCACCATCAACTAGATGAGGAATAAGCCCACTAACCTGACCATCACTCTTCGCTCTCTCAATCATAATAGCGAGCATATCAGCGACTATATTAAAGAGGATAGGAGATAACGGGTCTCTCTGTCGCAACCCCTTCTTGGCCTGAAAATAATGACCTATGTCATCATTCACCCTAATACCGACAGTCCCCTTCTCAATATATCGCTGAACCCATTGACACCAAGTGGAATCGAAACCCTTCATACGCATAGTTTGCTGTAAAAAATCCAATAAACCCGATCATATGCCTTTTCGAAGTCAATTTTAAAAAGTACCCCATCCATTTTCTTCCTATGGAGTTCATGAATAGTCTCATGAAGAATAACCACCCCTTCCAAAATATGTCTACCTGGCATAAAGGCGGTTTGTGTTGGTTGTACAACACTCTCCGCGATGCCCGTCACACGGTTTGTCCCAACTTTCGTGAACACTTTAAAGCTAACATTGAAGAGGCATATTGGACGATATTGCTGGATTTGAGTAGCATTCTCCTTCTTAGGAAATCGAATAATCGTCCCAAAATTTAAGTGAAACAATGGCAACTCGTCATTATGAAAAGCAGCAAACATCGCCATGAGGTCAACTTTAATCACCTCCCAAAATTGTTGATAGAATTCAGCTGGAAATCCATCAGGACCGGGAGCTTTATTCTTTTCCATTTGCGAAATAGCCTCAAAAACCTCCTTTTAAGAAAACGCAGCAGTCAAAATATTATTTTCTTCCGCAGAGATCTGAGGAATATCTTGTGTCATAGACTCATCCATAACACAAGTATTCGGAATAGGAGGCCCGAAAAGAGATTGGTAATAATCTGAAATATAATTTTTAATATTCTCTTGGCCCATAATCGTTCCCTCATCTTGCTAACGTTGGAAAATTTTCTTTCTACGATGCTTCCCATTAGCGATTAGATGAAAATATTTGGTATTTTCCCCCCTTCCTGGACATGCTTAACTTTAGCCCGTTGAGCCCATTTAGATTCCTCATCCCGACGGAGTTTGGCGATAGCGTCCTGTGCACTACGCAAGGCCCGTCTCTCATCCTCATCAAGAGGAGCAGACTCAGCTTTACAATCAAGAAAATCAATGATGCTAAGAAAGTGCTCTTTTTCTGTCTTATATGAACCACAAAGGTTTTTAGCCCATCCCCTCAAAAACTTCCTGAGATGCCTAATCTTGTTTTGGCACACCTCCATCGGATTAGACCCAGAAGTGATAGAGGTCCACTCACGAGCCACCATCTCAGCGAAACCATCATGCTTGAACCAAGTAATTCAAAAGAAAAGTAAAATTTATTTCCTTTAAAGGCGTGGTCTCCCGAATCCAATAATAACGGGGTGTAGTCTGACCCTGATCCTGAAAGCGCCTGTACCGAAACTAGAGGAAACTTTTGCTCCCAAGAGACACTAGCAAGAATTCTGTCCAACTTCTCATACGTGGGGGTTTCATGGTGATTTTCCCAAGTGAACTGCCTTCCAGAGAGAGCTATTTCTCTCAAGTCTAGACTTTCAATAATCGCGTTAAAAATAAAGGGCCAGCGCGCATTAAAGTTATCATTATTTTTTTGCTCTTGTAGCCTAATGATATACGTACCAATTCGGCGAGAAACTCGGGTTTGACTCATCTTGAGCCGCCTGATGACGCGTGAAGCACACGTCCGTTGGGAACCCCAAGAGGAAGGTGTGATGCGTACAGCAGCAAGTTTCCCTCAGTAAGAAACCAAGGTTATCGAACCAGTAGGAGATGAAGGCCACGTGAAGGTTGTTGGTGAAGGAGTGTAGTGCGGCGCAACACCAGGGATTCCGACGCCAACGTGGAACATGCACAACACAATCACAGTACTTTGCCCCAACTTAACAGTGAGGTTGTCAATCTCACCGGCTTGCTGTAAACAAAGGATTAAACGTATGGTGTGGAGAATGATGTTTGTTTGCAAAGAACAACAGAGAACAGAGTTTGCAGTAGATTGTATTTCAGATGTAAAAGAATGGACCGGGGTCCACAGTTCACTAGTGGTGTCTCTCCAATAAGATTAATAGCATGTTGGGTGAACAAATTATAGTTGGGCAATTTACAAATAGAGAGGGCATAACAATGCACATACATATCATGATGACTACTATGAGTTTTACTTACGGCATTACGACAAATAACATAGACCGCTATCCAGCATGCATCTATGCCTAAAAAGTCCACCTTCGGGTTAGCATCCGCACCCCTTCCAGTATTAAGTTGCAAACAACATACAATTGCATTAAGTACTGTGCGTAATGTAATCAACACAAATATCCTTAGACAAAGCATTGATGTTTTATCTCTAGTGGCAACAGCACATCCACAACCTTAGGACTTTCTGTCACTGTCCCAGATTCAATGGAGGCATGAACCCACTATCGAGCATAAATACTCCCTCTTGGAGTCACAAGTGTCAACTTGGCCAGAGCCTCTACTAGCAACGGAGAGCATGCAAGATCATAAACAACACATCTATGATAGATCGATTAATCAACTTGACATAGTATTCCATATTCATCGAATCCCAACAAACACAACATGTAGCATTACAAATAGACGATCTTGATCATGATAGGCAGCTCACAAGATCTAAACATGATAGCACAAGAGGAGAAGACAACCATCTAGCTACTTCTATGGACCCATAGTCCAAGGATGAACTACTCACGCATCAATCCGGAGGTGGGCATGATGATGTAGAGCCCTCCGGTGATGATTCCCCTCTCTGGCAGGGTGCCGGAGGCGATCTCCAGAATCCCTCGAGATGGGATTGGCGGCGGCGGCGTCTCTGGAACTTTTCTCGTATCGTGGCTCTCGGTGATAGGGTTTTCGCGATGGAGGGATTAAATAGGCGAAGGGGCAGAGTCGGGGGACGCTCGAGGGGCCCACCCCATAGGGCGGCGCGCCCAGAGGTGGGGCCGCGCCCCCTAGGGTGTTGCCGCCTCGTCGCCCCTCTTCGTCTCCTCTTCGGACTTCTGGAAGGCTCCGTGGAAAATAAGACCATGGGCTTTTGTTTCGTCCAATTCCGAGAATATTTCCTGTGTAGGATTTCTGAAACCAAAAACAGCAGAAAAACAGGAACTGGCGCTTCGGCATCTTGTTAATAGGTTAGTGTCGGAAAATGCATCAAAATGATATAAAGTGTATATAAAACATGTGAGTATTGTCATATAACTAGCATGGAACATAAGAAATTATAGATACGTTTGAGACGTATCAAGCATCCCCAAGCTTAGTTCCTACTCGCCCTCGAGTAGGTAAACGATAACAAGGATAATTTCTGAAGTGATATGCTACTATCATAATCTTGATCAATACTATTGTAAAGCATATGAGATGAATGAAGTGATTCAAAGCAACGGTAAAGATAATGATTAAACAACTGAATCGTATAGCTAAGACTTTTCATGAATAGTACTTTCAAGACAAGCATCAATAAGTCTTGCATAAGAGTTAACTCATAAAGCAATAGATTCTTAATAGAAGGTTTTGAAGTAACACAAAGGAAGATTTAAGTTTCAGCAGTTGCTTTCAACTTTCAACATGTATATCTCATGGATAATTGTCAATACAAAGTAATATGATGAGTGCAAATAAGCAAGTATGTAAGAATCAATGCATACAGTTGACACAAGTGTTTGCTTCTAAGATGGAAAGAATTAGGTAAACTGACTCAACATAAAGTAAAAGAAAGGCCCTTCGCAGAGGGAAGCAGGGATTACTCATGTGCTAGAGCTTTTTATTTTGAAAACATGGAAACAATTTTGTCAACGGTAGTAATAATTCATATGTGTTATGCATAAAACCTCATATAAGTTGCAAGCCTCATGCATCGAATACCAATAGTGCTCGCACCTTGTCCTAGTTAGCTTGGATTTCCATGGATTATCATTGCATTACATATGTTTCAACCAAGTGTCACAAAGGGGTACCTCTATGCCACCTGTACAAAGGTCCAAGGAGATAGATCACATTTGATTTCTCAATTTTGATAGATCTCAACTTTTATAGCAGTAGCAGTAGTAAAATAACAGCAGCAGAGTAACAAAGACAGCAGTAGTGATTATAGTAAACAGCAGGATTAAAATACTGTAGGCACAGGGATGGATGAACGGGCGTTGCATGGATGAGAGAAACTCATGTAACAATTAAAGCAGGGCATTTGCAGATAATAATAAAACGGTATCCAAGTACTAATCAATCAATAGGCATGTGTTCCATATATAGTCGTACGTGCTCGCAATGAGAAACTTGCACAACATCTTTTGTCCTACCAGCCGGTGGCAGCCGGGCCTCTAGGGAATCTACTGGAAATTAAGGTGCTCCTTTTAATTGAGCACCGGAGCAAAGCATTAACACTCCGTGAACACATGTGATCCTCATGTCACCGCCATCCCCTTCGGTTGTCCCAATTTCTGTCACTTTGGGGCCTCCGGTTCCGGACAGCAACACGTGTATACAACTTGCGAGTAAGATCATAAAGCAATGAATATCATAATGAATCGATAACATGTTCAGATCCGAGATCATGGCACTCGGGCCCTAGTGACAAGCATTAAGCATAACAAGTTGCAACAATATCATAAAAGTACCAATTACGGACACTAGGCACTATGCCTTAACAATCTTATGCTATTACATGACCAATCTCATCCAATCCCTACCATCCCCTTTAGCCTACAGCGGGGGAATTACTCACACATGGATGGGAGAAACATGGCTGGTCGATGGAGAGGCGTCGGTGATGATGATGGCGGTGATCTCCTCCAATTCCCCATCCCGGCGGAGTGCCAGAACGGAGTTTCTGGTCCCGAGACGGAGTTTCGCGACGGTGGCGGCGTACTGGATGGCTTCTGGCGAGTTTCGACTTCCTCCCGTGCGTTTTTAGGTCGAAGGCAATAAGTAGTCCGAAGGAGGGCGTCGGGGGCCGGCCGAGGCCGCCACACACTAGGGCCGCGCGGGCCCCTCCTCGGCCGCGCCGGCCTAGTGTGTGGGGCCCTCGGGCCCCCACCTGGCTTGCTCTTCTGGCTCCGTAAGTATTCTGGGAAAATAAGACCTTTCGCATAAATTCCTAGGATTTTCCTGAAAGTTGGATTTCTGCACAAAAACGAGACACCAGAGCAGTTCTGCTGAAAACAGCGTTAGTCCGTGTTAGTTGCATCCAAAATACACAAATTAGAGGCAAAACAATAGCAAAAGTGTTCGGGAAAGTGGATACGTTTTGGACGTATCAACTCCCCCAAGCTTAGCTTATTGCTTGTCCTCAAGCAATTCGATTGACAACTGAGTGCGATAAAAGAACTTTCACGAACACATTTGTTCATATGATGTAAATATTCTCATGATATGGCAAGTACTTAAGTAGTTCATAATAAGATACATGCAAATAAAATCATCTAATAGGTATGTCAATCATGGAAAAGGTACCAACAAATTAATAATGAGCATCATGAATCATGTCTATCAGCAGGATTGCAATGTTCATAGAATGATATGATAAAGTGGTATCTCGCTTGCCCGTAATTGTACAACAAAACATAAATGCTTGGGCACCTTTGAGGTTCATGAGAAGACTGGAAATAGAGATTATCAAAGATAAAAGCATCAAAGTTATACCACAATTAATCACATTTTGGGACAAGCATATTATACTAAGAATGACAGTTGTGCTCTCAAGAAAGTGCTCAAAGAAAGGATGGAGACTCAATGTAAAAGTAAAAGATTGACCCTTCACAGAGGGAAGCAGGGATTAACATGTGCTAGAGCTTTTCATTTGTAAAACAGGAGTAAAATCATTTTGAGAGGTGTTTGTTGTTGTCAACGAATGATAGTGGGTACTCTAACTACCTCGTCAACCAGACTTTCAAGAGCGGCTCCCATGAAGGACGTTATCTCTACCAGCAAGGTAAATCATCCCTCTTCTCTTTTGTTTACACACGTACTTTAGTTTTATTATGGATGACACTCCCCCAACCTTTGCTTACACAAGCCATGGCTAACCGAATCCTCGGGTGCCTTCCATCAATCACATACCATGGAGGAGTGTCTATTTGCAATTTAAGTTGCTTACTGATGAATCAGGGCAAAACATGTGAAGAGAATTATTAATGAAAGTTGATTAATCGGGGCTGGGAACCCCATTGCCAGCTCTTTTTGCAAAATTATTGGATAAGCGGATGTGCCACTAGTCCATTATGAAAGTCTGTCAACAGTAAATGACAAGATTGAAAGATAAACACCACATATTTCCTCATGAGCTATGAAACATTAACACAAATTGAGAAACATTTTGAAGGGTTAAAGGTAGCACATGAGAATTTACTTGGAATGGTTTGAAATGCCATGCATAGGTATTTATGGTGGACACTCTGGAATAACTTGGTTTTAATGTGTTTGGAAGCACGAGCAGCGTTCCCGCTCAGTACAAGTGAAGGCTAGCAATAGACTGGGAAGCGACAATCAAGAGAGCAATAACTGTCATAATCATGCTTGCGACAAAAATAAATTAACGGAGGCATAAAAGTGATACAAGAACTCGTAGGTAAAGTAAATCATCGAGGCTTAATTGACATTTTGTTCAGTCATATGCATGCGTGAGCATGTGCCAAGTTGATTCAAGAGAATTATTCAGAGGAGGATACCACAATGTCATACCTATCTATGAATAAAGCAATGCAAGCAAATATTTATGACATGCTACTCATATTAATAAATTGGAGCTAATCATGAGAGATCATGAACTACTAGACTTTCTTAAATGACATATACCTCACATGAACCAACTAAGCATGCTCACATGGATGAGTATATGTACAAAAATGAAAACAAATAGAGTTCATACCAGCCTCTCACCACAATCGGATCGTCGTATATCGTCATTATTGCTTTTTCACTTGTGTAGCTTGAATAATATGGAATGAAAACCACGCTTCAGCCACCGAAGACCATTGAACTCATAATGAACTTTACAAAACCAAAGAAGAACAGCAAATATTTTTGGTGTTTTCGAATTTGGAAGCAAGAACAAAAGGAAACAAGCAAATAAAGCAAAATCTTTTTGGATTTTCTTATAGCAAACCAACGATAGCAAATAAAGCAAGATAAAAGCAAGAAACTAAAATAAACAAGTGGTGAAGAGAAACAACAGAAATATTTTTGGTCTTTTTGTGTTTTAGGAAAAAAACAAAGTAAGAATAAGAAAATGAAAACTAAAAGAAACACATAAAAGCAAGATGGCAGAAATCGGCCAAAACTTGACAGCAGTACAGTAATCGATTTTTAAGAAAATCTTACGCTGATCAGCTCGAAAAGTGTTCAACTAATGAAAGTTAGATAACAACCTGGGGAACACGCACAAAAATTGGCAGCTCAAAATAACGTTCTGGCTGTGCGCACGATTTTTTTAGTAACAGTCCAGAATCTGTTTTCAGGCAGCACTTCCCCAAATATCATCTTCCTCTCATTAGAAAACCACTCAAAGAAACTAAACAAGTATATACAAGTATCCAGCAACCATAATATGCAAAGAATGAGTGATGCCGGTATACCTCCCCCCAAGGTTAGGCTTTTTGCCTAAGTGGAGATCAATCCCATGGTGCCCATGAAGTAGCACCTCCGTAGTACGACGAAGATGGATCATATTCCGGGTATGTGCTGGAAGAAGCACCCGGATACGTGACGGTGTAGTCGTAGGAGGGCTCGGCGTCCTCGGAGTCATGCTGCTGGTGGAAGCCTTGTATCTTCAATTGCTCATCCACCTCCTCCTTAGTGCGCGACCATGGTTTCCTGTCAATACCGAACAAATCTGGCTGCGGCAAAAGGATTTCCCTCTCTTCCCCGTCGACAAACAATATTCTATAGACAATCTTATCTAAACTAGAGTCGGTTGTAACAAATTGATGACTCTTCATAGCAGCAATATCGAGCCTCATAGGAGTTATTTTTACATCATTAGGGTCAAGAGGAAGCTCTAAATATGCTAAAACGCGTGAAGCAATAATTCCTCCAAATATAGGCCCCTTGTTAGACAAGCGGCGAGCAACAAGAGCACCAAGATGATAAGGCGTGTCCCCAGTGAGTGCAGCAATTAAGAAACCAAGGTGATAGCTAGATATGTTACTAGTGTTCTCCCTACCAAGAATGCTAGTACCAATGTAATAAGCAAAATACTTAATGGCGGGGAGTTGAATGTTTCTTATCTTGCCACGCTGAATGGTGCGACAATCATCA
The DNA here is from genome assembly GCF_022539505.1 of Lolium rigidum. Classification (NCBI taxonomy): domain Eukaryota; kingdom Viridiplantae; phylum Streptophyta; class Magnoliopsida; order Poales; family Poaceae; genus Lolium; species Lolium rigidum. Next base: position 238,990,329 of record NC_061513.1, read on the forward strand.
TTGGTGATCCCTCGATAGAGCTCCGGCAATTCCTTGGGGTTGTCCTCGATCTTCCTTGCTGTACCTACAGGGGCAATACCCAATGCAGCACAAAAAATTTCTAACTTCATAGTAATAGACTTACCATAGATCTTAAATTCTACGGTCGGGCGAAAGTGCTTATTGTTGAATTTGAAGCTCTCCACAAAGATTTTAGTGAGCGTATAGTATTGCTCACTCTCATCTCCCACATAGGTGGTTAAACCTGCCTTACCGACGAGGGTCAAGAAATCATCCAACAACCCTGCATTACTCAAAAAGTCATAACATGGGAAGGATGCAGCATTAGGGACTCCATTGTCCTCTTCGGGTGCGAAGCTTGGTGCGATGAGGTCCTCATTATAGGATGGCCTGAATCGGGTGGATGACCTAGAGGGCCTCCCCGTGCTTTTTGTCTCTCTTTCAAATACTTCTCCAAAGTTACAATTATCCATCTTCCTTTTCTGAAATTTTTCAACAAACAATATAAAATTTGATTTGGTGACATATAATTGAGGGAAACTACCATAGGAACTTGCTAGAGTACTAATCATGCATCAAAACTAGTTTCTACCACTTAGAACAAGCATGCAAGCTCACTAAACATGTTACCTACAGCAGCAAAATATTCAAGATATACTCCACCAAACAAAATTCTACTTGGATAATCGAAGGAGTCACATACCGAAGAGCAAATGTGCCAAATTTCAGACAAAAATCTGGGCTGAGCAAAGAGATCGAGAAATCTGGAGCTCTTGAGCAAAAACACGAGTGAGAGGAACCTGGTGTGAGTTTTTTCGGGAGAGAGAAGAGAGTGGGAGGAAAAGATGATGTAGTGGGGCAAGGAGGGGCCCACACACCAGGGTGGCGCGCCCCCCTTGCTGGCCGCGCCGGCCGTGGGTGCCACCCGGGGTGCCCCACTGGTCATCCCCAGGTGTTCTCAGGTGCCTCGTCGAAAAATAGGACCAATGGTATAATTTTTGTGAATTTTTGAAAACTTTGAAAAATGCACATTTCTGGGTGTCAAAATTATTAGGGATTTCTATTTTCATGCCCTCGGGTCGTTAGTTGTGCTCAGTTTTCCCCAGCTCGTTAGTTTTTCCTCAGTTTTCCCCTCCCTCTGGTTTGAAACCCCTCGAAGACGCGGGTTGCCGTCAGGTCAGAGGCCTTACCGTTACCGTGAGGTCGGTTCCTCGCCGACCGTCTCGTGGCCGACGGGTGGATCCATCTACCGCTGACGCGTGGGCCGTTTTATTTCCTGATTGTATACGTGGTGCTGCCAATGACAAATGGGGCCGCTCTATGGGGCTGCCGCATCCAATGACCAGTGGGTCGTCTATTTATTTATAGAAAATTATATATTGCCGCTCTGTGGGGCCTCCGCAGCCAATGACCGCTGTGGTCGTCTATTTTATTTAGAGAATATAATATAGAGCCTCTCTGTAGGGGCCGCCTCAGCCCATGGCACGTGACTATTTTCGCAGCTTAATCTAAAGTGACTCTTATGCTAAACATTGTGCATCCCGACGTTGACCTAGCGAGTGGTGGCGAGCATAGCCGTTCGACCATGCCGATATCGGCATCGGCATCGGCATCGTTTGGAGGATGTGGTGCTCGAATAATAGTGGAAATGGGATGTTATTTTTTACATGCATAATATATAGAAAAGGCCTATAGAAAATAGCTAGATCTCTAAATCGATGCATATGAAGCTACATATATATTCTTGGTCATAATCCCCTTAATTATCTAAAGGGGATGGATGCATGGCTTCACGTCGTCATCGCTTTCATCGTCAGTATCTTCGTCGTCTGAGTAGTAGTACCTCCTGCACATTGTTCCGTCGAACACCTTCACTGTGAGCACATCATCGCCTTCATATTTGAAGTGTACGAACCAGCCGAAATCCACACCGTGCGCGATGGCGAATTTCTCCCAGCCCTTGTCGAGGTACATCCGGCCTTGTCCGTCAAATAGGACCTCCACGGTCCGGAGACGAGGACCGCAGTCAGCTGCTCGCAGATACACCTTAGCTGGCTCCTTGCCGTCAAGATAGTCCGCAAATTTTTTTGGGAGTTCCTGCAAAGAGATCGAGCGCCGATCGTTTGAAATTAGGGAACCCTTGAAATTAAAGGTTTTTTAGAACATGCCCATAATTAATCACATGCATCATATATGTGGGAACGCGTACGTACCTTCTTGACCAAAGGGTCTTCATAGACGACGATGAAGAACTCCTCTATGATCAATGGCAGTGTTGACGGTGGTGGTGGCAATGATGATGATCCCCTTCCCCTTCCCCTTCCGGTCCGCGTCCGAGACGTGGAAGCCATGGCAATGGATAAAGTGTATGTGAATGAAAAGAAGAGAGAGGCAGAACCTATTGACACAAGGGATGGCCGTGTGGGTGTTTATAAGGGAGAGATGACCGTTGTAGGGTTTACACAATAAAATAAGGAGGAGATGACCGTTGTGGGGGTTTATACACAATAAATTAAGGAGGAGACGACCGTTGTGGGGGTATAGTTTATCATTTTACCGTGAAAAGTAATGCCTAAAAGGAAAGTAATGGCTACAAGAAATCGGTGATGGTTTATCGTTTTTTGCGTGAAAAGTAATGGGTACAAGAAATGGGTGATGGTGTATCATTTTTTGCGTGAAAAGTAATGGCTACACGAAATGGGTGATGGTGTATCATTTTTGTGCGTGAAAAGTAATGGCTACAACAAATCGGTGATGGTTTATCATTTTTGTGCGTGAAAAGTAATGGCTACAACAAAATCGGTGATGGTTTATCATTTTTTGCGTGAAAAGTAATGGGTACACGAAATGGGTGATGGTGTATCATTTTTGTGCGTGAAAAGTAATGGCTACAACAAATCGGTGATGGTTTATCGTTTTTTGCGTGAAAAGTAATGGGTACACGAAATGGGTGATGGTGTATCATTTTTGTGCGTGAAAAGTAATGGCTACAAGAAATCGGTGATGGTTTATCGTTTTTTGCGTGAAAAGTAATGGCTACAAGAAATGGGTGATGGTGTATCATTTTTTGCGTGAAAAGTAATGGCTACAACAAATCGGTGATGATTTATCGTTTTTTGCGTGAAAAGTAATGGGTACAAGAAATGGGTGATGGTGTATCATTTTTTTTGCGTGAAAAGTAATGGCTACAACAAATCGGTGATGGTTTATCATTTTTTGCGTGAAAAGTAATGCCTAAAAAGAGTTTATAATTTAGCTCGTGAAAAATAATGCTGAAAACCAAACTTTGCGTGAAGCTAACCGACGACGAGAGAGAGAGAGAGGGTGGTGGCCCCGACCGGAGAGAGAGATAGGGGTTATCCTGCCCGTTAGATCATACGATCAACGGTCGTCGGGCACGATCCGCGTGACATGGGCTAGACCAATCAGGGCAATGTTGGGCGTCCGTGAGAGTTTGTGAAGGGAGAGGGCAAAACTGAGTAGTATCAAGAAACCAAGGGCAAGTGAGTAGTAAACGGACTAAGGGATTCAAATATGAGATTTAAAAAAGGGAAAATGCGTGTTTTGTACAATGAAACCCATCTTGGCCTACCTCAAACTATTTGCAATACAAATCTACATGAGTGTGAAAATTATGGTCTCATTCAGACAAAGTATGTTTTGGGGAAAGCTGTTTTGGGTAGGGCTTATTATGGAAAACCATGCACCTTCATAGCTACTAGGTGATTTGAGAAGTGGCAATTTGTGGTGAAACTTGATTTATCTACGATTTATCTATGATTTGAGAATTGGAAATTTGTGGTAAAGACTCCATGAGTAAGTGCCACTCTTTTTCGGAATTTTTTGCACATTAAATAACTCATTTAACTAGTTAATCCCATTTGTTGACTCTCTGTTGACCAGCCACTTGAGGGTAAAACTGAGTATATTGCACTAGCCGGTATTAGCACTCAAGGTGAAAACCGAGCATACAAAAAATGCTAGTATATGACTCGAGGGTATACCCGAGTATATCTAAATTTCCGGGGTTAGACTCGAGGACGCGTGTTGCGGTGCAGAAGTGGAAGACGTGCCATTGTTGACGCGTGTCGCGGTGCAGACGTGGAAGACGTGCCATTGTTGATGCGGGTCGCATTTAGGACGCGTAAGCCCCTCTCTCCCTCCCTCTCGCACACGAGTACGTCTCATTATCGCTCACGCACGAAACCACTCCTCTCACGTCCCATCAACTTCTCCAAAAACCCCAACCGCCGTACGAGCCCTCCCCTGCCGGCGATGGAGAAGAAGAATGCGCCGGCGGCCATCGCCCCGAGCCCGTCGCCTCCGAGCCCGTCGCCTCCGAGCCCGTCGCCGCCGAGCCCGTCGCCGCCGAGCCCGTCGCCTCCGAGGGCGGCGCATCCGAGGGCGGCGCATCCAGCGCGGCGCCTCCGTGAACCGGGCCGGTCTCACGGCCGACGGACCACTTCACAAGATCGGCGAATGCTTATTGGCGAAAGAGGAGTACGTGGACAGCTACTCTGCTATGAGGCAAGTCTGTAGAAATTGGCGCTCGGGTTTACCCGATCCCGACGTGCACCCGCACGAATGGATCATGCTACACCACGCCCTTCCACGCGCCGCTGAGTTCACCTTCCTCCATCTCGGCACATCCCGCTACGTCACCATAGATCTATCTGCAGTTCGTGCAAGGTTCAAATTCCTCGGCTTTTCCCGTGGCGTCACCATAGATCTTATTTTCAATCTTAGTGCTGAATGTTATCTTTTCAATATATTTTAGATTCTACTTCGTCGGCTTTTCCCGTGGCGTCATCGTGCTTGCCCGGAAGAACCCGCCGCACAAGATACGGCTGCTGAACCCACTCACAAAGAAATCGAACACTATGTTTGAGGCGCGGATGCCATCTGTTTTTTCGAAATCGGTCGCTGTTATCAAATCCCCGACTATGGTCTTCGTTGCCGCACATTACCCGCCGGAAATTGGTTGGGTCGATGAGAGCACTCCAACTAAGGATATAAATGAAGATGGGGATTGGGGAGAAGGAAGATTTTCGATCAAGAACCATTGTTTGCGTTGCATTACCCCGTTCAATGGTGAACTGTATGCAGTAGGCTGCGGACAATTTTGAGATCGGAAGAATAGTGTGCACCAATGTACGGTTGCAGCAGCGCGCAGAGCACCGTCAAGATGGAGACACTAATTTCATTTCCGAACTTGGACGTCGAAGTTCTACCTTGTGAAGTCGGATGGTGATCTCGCTGCTTGTGTTGTTGGTCAGCGCGGCTTTGGCGGGCAAACCATTGGTGTACCGTGTGGACACTCGGAGCCGCTCTCTCCATCCGGTCAGTAACATTGGCGGTAATGCCTTCTTCGTGAATTATATCCGGTGTATCTCCGTCGACACCGAGTGTACCCGACACTTCAACCTCGGCAGCATCTACTACACGGATTTGGGTTATATCGGAGAGTACTCTCATGATACAAATGCACGGGATGAGTGGCCACTACGTGTGGATAGAATAGGACTCTACGGTTTGAGAAATGAACACGAGGCCATACCGTTTGGAGGATGTATTGGCCTCACACTGCGGACGGAAGGAGTTCAATGAATATTTCCTTGGGGAATTGCACGAATGGAGCGACGAAGAAATATATGGGGAGGAATGAAGAACAAATTCATTCATCCTAATCTTCTTGTTGTCCATACATTGCATGCGTGATCTTGTATATTTTTGCAGCTTAGTTTGTCGTGAACATTAACAATGTTATTGGCTGCTTTTGGCTGCTGTATGCAGTTTACCTATGTATTATACTTAGTTTTCCGATTATGCTGCTTGTGAATTTATCATATAATAGCTTCTAGATTTGCTACTAGATTTGCTGCCATATTGGGCAAAAAACGAGGGCCAAAAGGCATAAATAACCCCGGAGATTTGCTACTAGATTTGCTGCCATATTGAAGAAAGACAGAAATAGAAGCTTCTCTAGATTTGATACTAATTTGGTGAAAAAGACGAGAGAGAGAAAGAGGGGAAAAGGTGCTCTTAAAAATGCCAATTTGGGCCGAGAGAGACAAAACCCAGCTCCCGCTCACGTGCAACCAAACGCTTCTCGTCCCGTCCCACGCGGTCCCTTTCTACCAGCCCCACGCGACGCGGCCCCACACGACGCGGCCCCACGGACGACGCGGCGCAACACGTCGGCACGTAACGTCCAAATAAACGGATTCCTTCCGTCTGAGCTCCTTCTGCGGGTCTTCAGACAAAGGCTAGGGTAAAACTGAGGAAAAACTAAGGGGCTGGGGAAAACTGAGCACAACTAAGGAACCGAGGGCACGAAAATAGAAATCCCAAATTATTATTACTGGGCAGGAAAAAATTTGAAATCTCTAATTAACTAAAGAACTTTGCAAAATAAAAGTGCTACAGCAAGTAGAACAAGTGGAGGGAGAAAGAGATGTTGTTTAGTTCTTCTATGCATATAAAATGAATTTGTTAACAAGGTTGATCAAGTCTTGCCACCAAATAAATTTTACATAACATAAGAAGAATTAAACCTCAAATCAATCATGTTACCTTGTATTGTATTGATATGGATCCAATCACAAGAGTTTGATATTCTTCTTTGGCCTCATATATTGGACAATCAATAGTTCCCACTTTGATAGTTCTCACATTAGAAATTGTATGAACTCCACATGCTTTCTCAATCCTCTTGGGAAAATAAACGGTATGCTCCTTGTCATCGACATTGAAAGTAACTTTTCCCTTATTGCAATCAATAACAGCCCCTGCGGTGTTAAGAAAAGGTCTCCCAAGAATAATAGACATATTATCATCTTCAGGCATTTCCAACACAACAAAATCAGTTAATATCAAGCAGTTATTAGTAACTTGAACAGGAACATCCTCACATATACCAACAGGAATAGCAGTAGATTTATCAGCCATTTGCAAAGATATATCAGTCGGTATCAACTTATCTAAATAAAGTATCTTATAAAGAGAGAGAGGCATAACACTAACACCCGCTCCCAAATCACATAGAGCAGTTCTAACATAATTATTCTTAATAGAGCAAGGAATAGTCGGTATATCTGGGTCGCCAAGCTTCTTTGGAACCTTACCATTGAAAGAATAATTAGCAAGCATAGTGGAAATCTCCTCATTAGGAATTTTCCTTTTGTTAGAGACAATATCTTTCATATACTTTGAATAAGGAGGCAATTTAATAGCAGCAGTCAAAGGTATTTGCAGGAATAAAGGTTTCATCCAATCACAAAATTTATTATAGTGTTCTTCTTCCTTTGATTTTAATTTCTTAGCAGGAAAAGGCATTTGCTTTTGAACCCAAGGTTCCCTTTAACTACCATGTTCCTTAGCAATAAAATCTTCTTTAGTATAATTTTTATTTTTAGCATGCTTTTCAGGTTCTTCTTCAACCTCTTCTTTATCAGAAGCATCATTCTTATCATTATCTTTATCATGTTCATTACCACTTTTAGTTTCAGCATCAGAAATAGAAATACTATTAGGATCATTAACAGGCTCAGAGGATTCTACAACAGTTTTATGTTTCTTTTTCTTTTTCTTAGATGGAGTACTAGTTTCAGTTCATTGAGAATCTTGTTCAATTCTTTTGGGATGCCCTTCAGGATATAGAGGATCCTGGGTAGAAACACCGCCTCTAGTTGTTACTTCATAAGCATGTTTTTCTTTAGAATTATCTTTTAACAAGTCTTTTTGCACTTTAGTGAGTTGATCAATTTGAGTTTGAACCATTTGAAAATGTTTAACAAGCATCTTAACATCATTGGAGGTTCTCTCTACAATACCATGCAATTCACCAATAGCTCGAAAATTTTCCATTAAATGATTCTCTACTCTCATATTGAAATTACTTTGCTTAACAATATAATTATCAAACTCATCTAAGCATTGAGCAGGAGGTTTTGAATATGGAATATCTTCTCTAGTAAACCGTTCAAGAGAGTGTACCTCAATCATGGATGAAGGGGAGTGATCTTACATGAATCTTCTATGGGAGGTAAATTCTTCACATCTTCGGATTTAATACCCTTCTCTTTAAGAGATTTCTTGGCTTCCCTCATATCTTCATCATTTAATTTAATCATACCCCTCTTCTTCAATATTGGTGTCGGGGTTGGTTCAGGTGTAGACCAATCATCATGATTCCGGCCTATTCTCGCCAATAATTCTTCAGCGTCGTCTGGAGTTCTTTTCCTGAAAACACAACCAGCACAACTATCCAGGTATGCCCTAGACTCAATGGTTAGTCCACTATAAAATATATCAAGTAAATCATGCTTTTCCAAATCATGGTTAGGCCGAGCTCTAATAAGAGAGCAAAATCTAGCCCAAGCCTCGAGCAATTTCTCTCCATCTTCCTGATCAAAATTATAAATTCTCTGCAAAGCAATATGTTGAGCACTAGCAGGAAAGTATTTCCGGAAGAAAACTTCAAGCAATTCTTTTGGACTATTAATAGAATCAGGTGGCAAACTATTATACCAAGTTTTAGCATCGTCCTTTAATGAGAAAGGGAAAATTTTAGCAACGAAATAAGTACGCTTCTTAACATCATCAGAAAACAAGCTACTAAGAGTAGATAGCTCAATCATATGTTCCCCAGCACTTTCTTTTTCAGTACCATAAAAAGGTGTTTTATCCACAATAGATATATGAGACAAATCAAGAGAAAAATCATAATCCTTATCCTTAATGTTTATAGGAGATGTGGCAAATTTAGGATCAGGAGACAGTTTATATGTAACAGTATGTTGTGCAAGCAACTTTTTAATTTTTCTTGCATCAGTAGTAGCATTGCATTTATCAATAAAATCATCATCAAGTTCTGCATAATCCTCATCAAGATCATCACTAGAGTATTCAACAGACTCAGGTGAATTAACAGGTGTAGCAGCATTTTCATCAGGAGTTTCAGCATTTTCAATTTGTCTAGACTTAGCAATCGTAGCATCTAGAAAAGATCCCAATGAACCACTATCATCAAGCACAGCAGAAGCATCATCAATATTATAAGAATTTTCAGATCTAGCAGAAGTACCAGCATGTGAAGCATGTGGTGGTGAAACAAGTTTATCAATCACGGATGGTGAATCAAGAGCGACGAGAGGTACTCGAGTTGTACCTTTTCTTGTAGTGGATGGTAATATGGCGACTTTAGGATCGCGAGGTTTACCCATGATGGAGAATTTGCAGCGAACAATATCAATCCAAGTGAACTTCCAAATAAAGCTATGCTCCCCGGCAACGGCGCCAGAAAATAGTCTTGATGACCCACAAGTATAGGGCATCGCAACAGTCTTCGCGGGAAGTAAAACCCAATTTATTGATTCGACACAAGGGGAGACAAAGAATACTTGAAAGCCTTAACGGCGGAGTTGTCAATTCAGCTGCACCTGGACACAGACTTTCTCGCAAGAGTTTATCGAGTAGTAACGGTTTTATAGCGATAGCGAGTAGTAAAATAACGACAGCAGAGTAACAAAGACAGCAGTAGTGATTATAGTAAACGACGAGGATTAAAATACTGTAGGCACGAGGGATGGATGAACGGGCGTTGCATGGATGAGAGAAACTCATGTAACAATTAAAGCGGGGCATTTGCGGATAATAATAAAACGGTATCCAAGTACTAATCAATCAATAGGCATGTGTTCCATATATAGTCGTACGTGCTCGCAATGAGAAACTTGCACAACATCTTTTGTCCTACCATCCGGTGGCAGCCGGGCCTCTAGGGAATCTACTGGAAATTAAGGTGCTCCTTTTAATAGAGCACCGGAGCAAAGCATTAACACTCCGTGAACACATGTGATCCTCATGTCACCGCCATCCCCTTCGGTTGTCCCAATTTCTGTCACTTTGGGGCCTCCGGTTCTGGACAGCAACACGTGTATACAACTTGCAGGTAAGATCATAAAGCAATGAATATCATAATGAATCGATAACATGTTCAGATCTGAGATCATGGCACTCGGGCCCTAGTGACAAGCATTAAGCATAACAAGTTGCAACAATATCATAAAAGTACCAATTACTGGACACTAGGCACTATGCCCTAACAATCTTATGCTATTACATGACCAATCTCATCCAATCCCTACCATCCCCTTTAGCCTACAGCGGGGGAATTACTCACACATGGATGGGGGAAACATGGCTGGTCGATGGAGAAGCGTCGGTGATGATGATGGCGGTGATCTCCTCCAATTCCCCGTCCCGGCGGAGTGCCAGAACGGAGTTTCTGGTCCTGAGACGGAGTTTCGCGACGGTGGCGGCGTACTGGATGGCTTCTGGCGAGTTTCGACTTCCTCCCGTGCGTTTTTAGGTCGAAGGCAATAAGTAGTCCAAAGGAGGGCGTCGGGGGCCGGCCGAGGCCGCCACACACTAGGGCCGCGCGGGCCCCTCCTGGGCCGCGCCGGCCTAGTGTGTGGGGCCCTCGGGCCCCTGATGACCCACAAGTATAGGGGATCGCAACAGTCTTCGAGGGAAGTAAAACCCAAATTTATTGATTCGACACAAGGGGAGGTAAAGAATACTTATAAGCCTTAACAACCGAGTTGTCAATTCAGCTGCACCTGGAAAAGCACTAGCAACAGGGGTGATGTGAAAGTAGCAGTGATATGAGAGCAATAGTAACGAGTAACACAGCGAGCGAGTAATAGTAATATGAGAGCAATGGCACCGAAGACAGTTGATACTACTTCCAATGACATGTAGAACGAGTATATGATGATGAAAGATGGACCGGGGTTCCCAGCTATCTACACTAGTGGTAACTCTCCAATAACAAGTGTTGGGTGAACAAATTACGGTCGGGCAATTGATAGGATTGAAATAGCATTAAGACGGAATATCAAGATCATTAATCATGTAGGCATGTTTTCCAATAATAGTCGTACGTGCTCGCAATGAGAAACTTGCACAACATCTTTTGTCCTACCAGCCAGGTGGCAGCCGGGCCTCAAGGGAAACTACTTGGATATTAAGGTACTCCTTTTAATAGAGTACCGGAGCAAAGCATTAACACTCCGTGAAAACATGTGTCCCTCACATCACCGCCATCCCCTCCGGTTGTCCCGATTTCGTCACTTCGGGGCCATTGGTTCCGGACAGCGACATGTGCATACAACTTGTAGATACAATCTAAGCAATAAGTATAGAGCTCAAATCTAAGATCATGCACTCGGGCCCTAGTGACAAGCATTAAGCATAACAAGATTGCAGCAACAATAACTTCATAAACTTTGTAGATAGACAATCATAATGTAACAATCCATCGGATCCCGACAAACACAACACCGATTACATCGGATGAATCTCAATCATGTAAGGAAGCTCATGAGATCATTGTATTGAAGTACATGGGGAGAGAATACCAACTAGCTACAGCTAGAACCCGTAGTCCATAGGGGAACTACTCACGGAGCATGATGGAGGCGATGGCGTTGATGGAGATGGCTTCCGGGGCACTTCCCCGTCCCGGCAGGGTGCCGGGACAGAGACTTCGTCCCCCGAATTGGAGTTTCGCGATGGTGGCGGCGCCCCGGAGTCTTTCCGGAGTTTCGTCAAGAGTTACGGTGTTTTTAGGTCGAAAGGGATTTTATAGGCGAAGAGGCGGCGCAGGGGGCACCGGGGCGCCACACCACAGCCGGCGCGGGCCCGGGCCAGGCCGCGCCGCCCTATGGTGTGGTGGCCCTCCGGCCCCTCTCCGACTCTTCTTCGGTGTTCTGGACGCTTCCGGGAAAAATAGGAGGTTTGGTCTTCGTTTCGTCGAATTCCGAGAATATTGCCCGAACAGCCTTTCCGGAACCAAAAACAGCAGAAAACGAGAACCGGCACCGTGGCATCTTGTTAATAGGTTAGTTCCGGAAAATGCATGAAATCATCATAAAGTGCAAGCAAAACATGTAAGTATTGTCATAAAACAAGCATGGAACGACAGAAATTATGGATACGTCGGGGACGTATCAGCATCCCCAAGCTTAGTTCATGCTCGTCCCGAGCAGGTAAACGATAAAAAGAATAATTTCTGTAGTGACATGCTACTTACATAACCTTGATCATACTATTACAAAACATATGAAATGAATGAAGTGACTCAAGGAAATGATCTATAGTTGCTAACAAATAGATAACATATAGCAAAACTTTTCATGAAGGGTACTTTCAAGACAAGTATCAAAAGTCTTGCACAAGAGTTAACTCATAAAGCAATAAGTTCAAAGTAAAGGCATCGAAGTAACACAAAGGAAGATATAAGTTTCAGCAGTTGCTTTCAACTTGTAACATGCATATCTCATGGATAATTGTCAACACAAAGTAATATGATGAATGCAAATATGCAAGTATGTAAGAATCAATGCACAGTTGACACAAGTGTTTGCTTCTAAGATGGAAGGAAGTAGGTAAACTGACTCAACATAAAGTAAAAGAATGGCCCTTCAAAGAGGAAAGCATCGATTGCTATATTTGTGCTAGAGCTTTGGTTTTGAAAACATAAAGAGAGCATAAAAGTAAAGTTTTGAGAGGTGTTTGTTGTTGTCAACGAATGGTAGTGGGCACTCTAACCCCCTCGCCAGACAAACCTTCAAAGAGCGGCTCCCATGGATTATTTTTATTTTTGGGTGGCACTCCTTCCAACCTTTCTTTCACAAACCATGGCTAACCGAATCCTCGGGTGCCTGCCAACAATCTCATACCGTGAAGGAGTGCCTTTTTATTTTAGTTTCATTATGATGACACTCCTCCCCACCTTTGCTTACACAAGCCATGGCTAACCGAATCCTTTGGGTGCCGTCCAACAATCACATACCATGGAGGAGTGTCTATTTTTGTTAATTAATTTGGGACTGGGAATCCCATTGCCAGCTCTTTTTGCAAAATTATTAGATAAGCGGATGAAGCCACTAGTCCATTGGTGAAAGTTGCCCAACAAGATTGAAAGATAAACACCACATACTTCCTCATGAGCTATAAAACATTGACACAAATCAGAGGTAATAAATTTTGAATTGTTTAAAGGTAGCACTCAAGCAATTTACTTTGGAATGGCAGGAAATACCACATAGTAGGTAGGTATGGTGGACACAAATGGCATAGTGGTTGGCTCAAGTATTTTGGATGCATGAGAAGTATTTCCTCTCGATACAAGGCTTAGGCTAGCAAGGCTATTTGAAGCAAACACAAGTATGAACCGGTACAGCAAAACTTACATAAGAACATATTGCAAGCATTATAATACTCTACACTGTCTTCCTTGTTGCTCAAACACTTTTACCAGAAAATATCTAGACCTTAAGAGAGATCAATCATGCAAACCAATTTTAACAAGCTCTACGGTAGTTCTCCACTAATAGGCTTAGACTACATGAAAAAACTTAATCATGATCTACTTGAGAGCTCAAAACAATTGCCAAGTGTCAAATTATCCAAGACATATGAGGCATTTTCTGTTTCCAACCAAATATAAATAAGTGCAATAGCTTCCAACTTTTATCATTGAACATTAAAAGTAAAACGAAGAACACGAGTGTTCATATGAAAAAGCGGAGCGTGTATCTCTCCCACACAAGGATTGCTAGGATCCGAATTTATTCAAACATAAACAAAACGAAAATAAACACACGGACGCTCCAAGTAAAACACATATGATGTGACCGAATAAAAATATAGTTTCAGGGGAGGAAACCTGATAAGTTGATGAAGAAGGGGATGCCTTGGGCATCCCCAAGCTTAGACGCTTGAGTCCTCTTGAAATATGCAGGGATGAACCACGGGGGCATCCCCAAGCTTAGACTTTTCACTCTTCTCGATCATATATCATCCTCCTCTCTTGACCCTTGAAAACTTCCTTCACACCAAACTTCTCATAAACTTCATTAGAGGGGTTAGTACTCAAAAAATTTGAATCCACCTTGGTCCTGTAGTGGCACATTGCAAGAACTCAATAAAACATTAGCTACAGCTCTCCACGTCTAGAAAACCTCGCTTAAAGTCCACAAGAGACAATGCAAAAAACAGAGACAGAATCTGCCAAAACAGAACAGCCAGTAAAGACGAATTTTAATAAAATACTTCCGTTGCTCAAATCAGAAAACTCAAAACTAATGAAAGTTGCGTACATATCTGAGGAACACGCACGTAAATTGGCATATTTTTCTGAGTTACCTACAGAGAAAACAGCCCAGATTCGTGACAGATAGAAATCTGTTTCTGCGCAGAAATCCAAATCTAGTATCAGCCTTCGATTAGAGGCTTCACTTGGCACAACAAAACACAAAACTAAGATAAGGAGAGGTTGCTACAGTAGTAAACAACTTCCAAGACACAAATATAAAATAAAGTGCTGTAGCAAAATAACACATGGGTTATCTCCCAAGAAGTTCTTTCTTTATAGCCATTAAGATGGGCTCAGCAGTTTCGATGATGCACTCGCAAGAAATAGTATTCGAAGCAAAAGAGAGCATCAAGAGGCAAATCCAAAACACATTTAAGTCTAACATGCTTCCTATGCAAAGGAATCTTGTACACAAATAAATTCATGAAGAACAAAGTGTCAAGCATAAGAAGATAAAACAAGAATAACTTCAAAAATTTCAGCATATAGAGAGGTGTATTAGTACCATGAAAATTTCTACAACCATATTTTCCTCTCTCATAATAATTTTCAGTAGCTTCATGAACAAACTCAACAATATAACTATCACATGCAGCATACTTTTCATGATTTCCAAACACATAATTTTTATCAAGTTCAAGAATAGTGGAATTAAAACTTTCAAACTTACTTTTATTAATAATATAACAAGGTAGTTGATCAATCTCAATAGATATGGGACTCATAGAATAAGTCAAGAAATCTCCAATCCCATTTTCATTAGTAGTACAATTAATATTATCAAGTATCATAGGACCATCATCTAGAGCTTTATCATAGACATTTGCCAAACAAAATTCTTTAGTACCATGCATTTCGACATCGAGCACAAACAAAGCATTATCATAAGATTTATCAAAGTAGCATGGATTATCATAGATAACAGTAGCATAATCATTCTCACAAGTATTACTCATAGGTACTATTTCAAGAGAATCCACAGGAACATAGCATTCAACCTCTTCCGGTAAGCATGGAGGACAATCAAATAGTGTAAGAGATGAAGAGTTACTCTCATTAGAAGGTTGGCATGGGTAGCTAATCCATTCTTCCTCCTTTTGTTCGTCGCTCTCCTCTTCTTTTTCATCCAATGAGCTTTCAGGTTCATCAATTTCCTCCTCTTTTTCATCCAATGAGCTTTCAGGTTCATCAATTTCTTCTCCCGCGAGTTCCCGCAAATTGTGAGTGCATTCTTGTGCATTAATGTGTCTCTCTTTATAATCAAGGATATAAGGATTCCTACCGTAGCATTCTATGCAAGAATTAAGGATAGTAGAGACATAATCTTTAAGGCCCTTACAAACAACACAAGTTTCATAATTCTCAACCATGAAGGATTCTATCTCTGGAGGCTCCCATAAATAAGACAAATTGTTCTACCTCTTCGAACCCATAATGAATATAGCAATTCCGATTATAGTTCTTAATTAAAAATTCCTCACTAAAGCCACATTGAAATTTAAGATGTTTAGTATCCTGTTGAGAACAACAGTTTATATCATGGCATTTAAGCAAGATTTTAGCAATTGTATTCAATTTTTCTATCATAGCACTCATTATTTTACCAGTTCTTGATTCTCTATAGCAATTATAACATTCTATAAGCTCCAAGTAGGTTGTTGGTTCTCCCATAACAGCAGTTTTTAATTTTTAGATTTTTCAAATTTTTATGGATTTTTGGGTATATGAGGAAAATAAAACAAGACAAAAAGTAACTAGGTGTTATCACCATAATTTGACCGAATCAGGAGGTGGACCGTAAGGGAGATGGGCTTGAAAGATTACACGTGAAGGATCTCTGAAGCGGCCTTGCACTAAGAATTTGGGCTAGATTGCCTGTGTATCTTTTATTATAGTAGATTGTATCGTAGATTGAAAGTTAGAATCTTACTCGTGCACGGTTTGGTGCACGCCCGCATTAGAAAGTCCGCTGGACTATAAATATGTATCTAGGGTTTATGGAATAAACAACAACCAACGTTCAACCACAAACAAATCTCGGCGCATCGCCAACTCCTTCGTCTCGAGGGTTTCTACCGTAAGCATCATGCTGCCTAGATCGCATCTTGCGATCTAGGCAGCACAAGCCTGCCCACGTTGTTCATGCGTTGCTCGTATCGAAGCCTTTTTGATGGCGAGCAACGTAGTTATCTTAGACATGTTAGGGTTAGCATTGTTCTTCATATTACATGCTTTCGTAGTGCAACCCTTGCATGTCTAGCCGCCCTTACACCTATCTTAGGTGTAGGGGCGGCACCCGCTTGATCATAGTTTAGTAGATCTGATCCATTACGATTGCTCCTTGTTCTACAAGGATTAGTTTAATATCCGCAATAGTTAGGCCTTACAAAGGGTTGGAGGATCCAGCGGCGTGTAGGGTGGCGTTTGCTAGCCCTAGAAAGGATGTTCCGGGGATCAACCTCGTGTTGGTTTTTAGGCCCTGTCTAGGATCGGCTTACGGTCACCGTGCGCGAGCGCGAGGCCCAATCGTGAGTAGGATGATCCGATTATGCGGTGAAAACCCTAAATCGTCGTAGATCTCATTAGCTTTACCTTGATCAAGCAGGACCACCATATATTCGGACACCCCGTCCGGATCATGGGTGGATCGGCTCTTTGAGCCGATTCACAGGATAACCTGAGAGCCGATCGAGGCTCGTATTTAACGTTTACGTGTGTGCCCTGCAGGAAACTAAGCGAGGCATCATCCACACCTTCCTGACCAGGTATAGGTCAGGTGGCACGCCCTTGTGATAAACATCGGACGTGCGACCAGGAGGCTTTGCGGGCCGTCGCTCTGAGGGACTGGGGCCAGCCGCAGCCCTAGTTGTTCCCGGCTCTACGGTGTTGCCCGTCTCTGCCCGCCAGGGGGTTTCTGACGTCAACACATTCTGGCACGCCCTGTGGGACATGGCCCCATCTGACCAGACATGGGGATGAAAAGGTTCAGTGATCGACCTTTTCTTGGAAGCCGGCGCTGGTGAAGCCGTCTGGCTCTGGGTGGTGGACCTCTCGGAATTACCCGAGCTCGAGTCCCCCTGGCTGGTTTCTTCGGCCCCGCTGGAGGTTCCTTCAGTGGAGGCCTGTAGGAAAGAATACAAGCGTGTTATAAACAAATTTTTGGAAGCGGACAAGCGCCTACAGGGTCTGAACCAACTTACACGCAAGCTTTCTTGGGCCGGAGCTTTACGCTTCAGGGTTTTCCTGGCAGCCACCTTCCTCACTGCCGTCCTCGCCTGAGTCGAGGCTCGGGGGGCAACTGGCCCTGAAGATGCTTTACTCTTGGGAGCCGATTTCGGTGAAATCGGCTGACTCTGCATTATGACTTTCTTCAGGGGTGG
Organism: Lolium rigidum; assembly: GCF_022539505.1. Lineage (NCBI taxonomy): Eukaryota > Viridiplantae > Streptophyta > Magnoliopsida > Poales > Poaceae > Lolium > Lolium rigidum. Next base: position 239,007,873 of record NC_061513.1, read on the forward strand.
CGAGCTCTGGCAGAAAAGAACCACTGGTGCCGGAGGAAGAAATACGAAAGGGGAACCGTCGGCTTGTGTGGGAGCCGGACCATCTTGTTGCTGCTAGGAGAAAGAGTCAGGTCACAGACGATCACCATAAGGCAGTTACAAGGAATGCTTAAGTGACGGTACCTGGTCTGCAGGGGCATCATACTCGGCGTCAAGCTCTTTCAGCAGCGGTCCTAGGGCCCTCCTGAAGACGTGGGTCTTCCACATAGACCACCAAGTTTCGAAACCATCGGTGGTGAAGGAGAAACGGAGGTTGTGGGGAATTGGGATGACCAAAGCGTCAAAGAAGGTATAGCACCTTTGGGCAGTGAGGATGTCAGGCAGTTCAGCTCTACTTGCTGTCAGGTGGTGTAAGAAGAAGTGTGGAGGCACCTGTCCGAGACCAAGCTGTCGAGCTGCTACTACTGGTTGGTAACACTCATAACCGGGCTTGATGATCCGGTTCGAGGTACTCATGCCAACAGGGAGGAAGCAAGGACGAATCATGAGGGAGTACAAGTGCTGTGTGCTGGCGTCATCGGCAAAGTCATCCAATCGGAAAGAGACTGGGTTTTCAAAATTTGCCGATTCAGTATAAGGGTGGAACAGGGGGTTGTCCAAACCTTGGAAGAAAATCTTAAACCACCCTACCGCTTCCTTGGGGATCAGCCTGCTGCCCGGGAGACCATACAGGGCTTGGCCGTAGCTGGTGCATCGAATTTCCTTTCCATTCGCATCCGGAAAGGTGCGAGTGGTCGGCGATGGGAAGTCTGGGATTTGGTTTTGGAAGTATAGTTGGGCCCACAACTGAATGAACCACCAGGGGCCGCCAGTTTTAACTGTCTTGCGAGAGAACAGTTTGACAGACATCAGTTGAAGGGATCGATAAATCTCTCCAAGGAATAGTTTGCCTAGGCCGAGTTGGGTGCCTTTGGCAAGTTCATAGGCCAGGGAGAGGTAATTCTTGGTGGGAGCAAGTGATGGGCCGCAGAATATGAAGTGCTCCAGCCAGAAATTCAGGAAGGCTGTGTGCTCCCTCTCTGTCACGGGGCCTTTGGTTTTCATATAACGATGGAGATAGGCGCCCCAGCTGGTACACTCTTTTTTAGAGGAGAGAGTGAAAGGGACTTTTGGCAGTTTGAATGCAGAAGGGCTGGGGGATGCAATGTCTAGCCCTGTGATCATGGCCACATCCAGCAGGGTCGGGGTCATAGGGCCATGACCAAACATGAAGCAGTTCAGTGCATCAGACCAGAAGTAGCCGATGGTTTTCAGGATGTTCTCATTCTTCTCAAGAGGAGATAATGATAATGACAGGGCATCGGCTATCCCTATGGTTTCCCAAGTGGCATAGTGGGATTTTGATACTCTATTGTACCATGCCACCCAACCCTCAGGAGGATTAGGCCAGGCTCGCAGGCAGTCGGCCCAGGAAGTCAGATCTAGGTTCTGGCTCACAAAGGGGATTCTGTTAGCTTCGCACGAAATTAACAGGGCAGGACTCTCAGAAGAACGAGGACCGAGGCACATCGAATTTGCGAGAGAAGGATGTGGCAGAAGAATGTCTGAAACCTAAATTAGTAGCGGAGCGAGACATTAATTCAGGTGTTTGCCATTAATCCCATGTCAAGACGAACGGCGAGAGGAGGTTGAGGATTACCTTCAGTCCGGAAGCCGTGGTATCGGTATTGGATGATTCCGCCATGAGATGCGTTGAAGGAGTTGGGGGCGGCGCGGTCGAGATCTGTGTAGGTGGTTGTGGATTGGAACTGCTCAGGCGGCGATTTGGGGATCTGACTTTGCCTTTTCAGATGGAGGTCGCGGGTTACCGTTTGGAAGGGCGGCTAGGTCGACGTTACCAGTGTTTTTATGATAGAGACCGATGCGATGCCATCGGTTCTTTTTGAAGATTGTGTGACTTTGACTATTGGCAAAACAATTGACTGGAAACGCTTCTTCATTAACAAAGGAGGGTTTTTAACGAAGAGCCGATTGCTCAAGAAAAGCCGATTGCTTGCATACTACTAATGCTATGTCACTAATCCTCGCTGCCCTCGTCGTCGGCATCGTAGCTGTCACCAGCGCTGCTTCTGGAGAACTCCTCATCACTGCTGCTCCAGTTTTCGACCGGAGCTTCTTCCTCTGCGTCGTCATAGTCAGCTTCACTATCTGCCCAGACACGGAGGCGCTTCGCCGGTGGGTATCCAGTGGAGGAGGAGGGGTTATTCGGCACAGTTTAATAAGGAGAAGCCTAATGGGGGACTTAAAGCCATTGCGGTTTTCAAGGAAATGGTGCTAAAATTATCAAGTTTTGCAAAAAAGGCGAGGAGACAAGACATCATGGTAAAGGATACTGCAACGGTTCTGCCATGACATGACCCGACGAAAGAAAAGCGTAATGATTTTGGAAATGTCATTTCCAAAACCAGGGGGGCATGTGTTATCACCATAATTTGACCGAATCAGGAGGTGGGCCGTAAGGGAGATGGGCTTGAAAGATTACACGTGAAGGATCTCTGAAGCGGCCTTGCACTAAGAATTTGGGCTAGATTGCCTGTGTATCTTTTATTATAGTAGATTGTATCGTAGATTGAAAGTTAGAATCTTACTCGTGCACGGTTTGGTGCACGCCCACATTAGAAAGTCCGCTGGACTATAAATATGTATCTAGGGTTTATGGAATAAACAACAACCAACGTTCAACCACAAACAAATCTCGGCGCATCGCCAACTCCTTCGTCTCGAGGGTTTCTACCGGTAAGCATCATGTCTGCCTAGATCGCATCTTGCGATCTAGGCAGCACAAGCCTGCCCACGTTGTTCATGCGTTGCTCGTCATCGAAGCCTTTTGATGGCGAGCAACGTAGTTATCTTAGACATGTTAGGGTTAGCATTGTTCTTCATATTACATGCTTTCGTAGTGCAACCCTTGCATGTCTAGCCGCCCTTACACCTATCTTAGGTGTAGGGGCGGCACCCCGCTTGATCATAGTTTAGTAGATCTGATCCATTACGATTGCTCCTTGTTCTATCAAGGATTAGTTTAATATCCGCAATAGTTAGGCCTTACAAAGGGTTGGAGGATCCAGCGGCGTGTAGGGTGGCGTTTGCTAGCCCTAGAAAGGATGTTCCGGGGATCAACCTCGTGTTGGTTTTTAGGCCCTGTCTAGGATCGGCTTACGGTCACCGTGCGCGAGCGCGAGGCCCAATCGTGAGTAGGATGATCCGATTATGCGGTGAAAACCCTAAATCGTCGTAGATATCATTAGCTTTACCTTGATCAAGCAGGACCACCATATATTCGGACACCCCGTCCGGATCATGGGTGGATCGGCTCTTTGAGCCGATTCACGGGATAACCCGAGAGCCGATCGAGGCTCGTATTTAACGTTTACGTGTGTGCCCTGCGAGGAAACTAAGCGAGGCATCATCCACACCTTCCTGACCAGGTATAGGTCAGGTGGCACGCCCTTGTGATAAACATCGGACGTGCGACCAGGAGGCTTTGCGGGCCGTCGCTCTGAGGGACTGGGGCCAGCCGCAGCCCTAGTTGTTCCCGGTGTCGTGGTATCGTCACGGCATATGCCATAGGGTGGCTAATCGAAGGGGCTCCTGAGAGATCTCACGGCGGTATCCGGAAGCGGGTATGGGCACGAGCGACACGGCGACGTACCCAGGTTCGAGGCCCTCCGGTGGAGGTAAGACCTCTACTCCCGCTATGAGTGTAGATGGTAATCACACGAGTACAATGGTGCTCCTAGAGCTGTATCCGGCTGGCCCTGAGAGGCTAAGGGAGACGATGGTCTCTCTCACGGGGCAGCGCTGTAGGTAGGTGAAAGCAATAAGTGTTCGATCGTCCCCCGCACGAGAGGGGTAGTGCGGCTTATATAGGCACCGGCACTTTACATATAAGACCCTATAGTCTACTGGCCGGCTTGGCCGGCTTCGGCTTCCGCTCCTTCCCGAGGCGGTGACGTCGGGAGCCGTTGAGGCGTCGTGGCTCTGTCCCATCCGGCTGCCCAGGTCAGCGGTATGGAGAGGAGGTGTCTCCGTCGCCGTCAGCCACTGTAGCCCGTACGGCGCGTCGTAAGCCATGATGGCCTGTCCGGCGCGTGGCACTATTGCTCCACAGTGCCCCGCGCTTTACGGAGGATGAAGTCAGCGTGGACTTTGGGAACCCGGATCACCAACCCGGTTCCTTCCAGTGCAAGACTCGCCAGCCTCGAGTCGGTCTGAGGTACAGACCCCCAGTCGGATATGGCTTGTAGAAGCCGGCCCAACTACAGCATTGGCGGCCGTAGCCAGGCCGACTAGGACCTAGAGCCAGCCGACTTCCGGACCAGCCGGCCACGGCGCCAGCCGGCTGCTCCTCAGCCGGCCTTTGCCGCGAGCCGGCCAGTGGTCAGCCGGCTGCTCCGCGTCCATTGCCCTACCCGGGGTCTTCCCCGACATTAGCCCCGAAGGCTGGCAAGGTCCTGCGTTTAGAAGGACCTAGGCAGGTTTTCCGGCTTCTTGAATATATTTGACGGCACTTGGAGGGGCCGACTGAGGATTTCCATTCAGCCGGCTGCGCCCTCATCCGGCTCGTTCTTGCCGGCTGCTTCTAGCCGGCAGCTTTTTACACTTGTATAGTTTTTGCTTTCTTGCAAGATTTGTTGGCGCCTCCGCCTTGCTGAAGAGTTTTGGTTCGAGTGGAACTTTTCGTCCGGCTCCGGCTTGCTGCGCGCCGGAGGCTCCGCCGCCTCGGGTCCTGCGCCCGACTTGACCGGTCTGACGCCTGGCCTGGCCGTCGGTTCGTCTGGTCACATCAATGTCCCTCCGGATCCGGTGCGGTTGTGGGCGACGTGGTGTGGCCGTTTCTGATAACCGTAGCGATCGTGGGAGGAGTTACGGCGCAGGAAATCCGGAGACGTGGCCCACGATTGCCACGTGGAGGCCAACTTGCCCGCCGCGGTCGGCTATAAATGCCGCGGGGGAGGGTACCGAGGCGGCACTTGCTCACTTCTTCTTCCTCGCGCCCCTGCCTCCGTCGCTCTCCGCGCGCCCAAGCTCTTCGCCGCTCCGGCGAACGTCCTCCGCTGGCGAACTCCGGCGACCGAAACTCCACCGTTCCGCCGCCGCCGCGCCATCAATCCGGCGCCACGGGGCCGCGCGTCTCGACGGAGCGTCCGCAGCCGCCGCTGTCGCCGCCGCGGTCGCAAGGCTCTTCCTCGCCATTCCACCTTTCCTGGTCATCTTCTTCTTCTTCGACCTCGTCAATGGCGTCCCCCAGCGGATCTTGGAGGGGCTCCTACATGCGGGAGGACGACATCGAGCGCTTGGTGCGCCTCCGGCGGATCCCGCGGTCGGTGATCACGCGGGAGCCTGGCAAGGAGACGGAGCCCAAGCCGGAGCCCGGCGAGCGCGTCGTTTTCGGCGCGCACCTCGACCGCGGGCTGGGCCTGCCGGCATCAACATTCTTCCGGCGGTTCCTCGACCACTTCGGTCTCCAGCCGCATCACCTGCCGGCCAACGCGTGCGTCCTCCTGAGCTGCTTCGTCGCGTTCATGGAGGCCTACGCCGGCCTGTGGCCCGACATCGACTTCTGGAGCCGGCTCTTCTACTTGAAGGCCCAGACCACCGAGGGCCGCCTGCGGGCCTGTGGCGCCGCCTCGATCTACACCCGGCCCGGTACGCCTTTCCCCAAAATCCCCACCGTCGACTCGGTGAAGAATTGGCAGATGTCGTTCTTCTACGTCCGCAACGACGGGGCGCTCGTCGACCGGATCAACTTGCCGGAGTTCAACCCGGCTCCTCCAGTCGGCCGGATCAATTGGAGCCACAACGCCCGCTCGACGGATCCGAACGCCGAGGTGAACCTGCTGTGGGACTTCCGGCGACAGCCACGCGATGGCGGGCTGACCGCCGAGGATCTCCTCTGCACCATTGCCGAGCGCCGGGTGCTGCCGCTCCAGATGCGCTCCCACAAGATCGGGCACATGTCCGGCCGGTTCGATCCGAACCGGACGTCCAAGGCGCCGCTCAACAAAGCCCAGGTGGCCAGCCGGGTGAACCACATCACCAAGGCGAACCTCACGGAGAGCTGGAGCTACGGGCTGGTGCCTCACGACGGGGAGCATCCGCCGGCGCGGGTAAGTCCTATGTCTTTGCCATTTTCCGGCTTGCGGCTGCGAGGCCGACTTCCTTTTCTTCTCGCCGACTTCCGGCTTGTCATATGTTCATGTTTTTTCCGTCTTTCTAGCTTTTGAGCGCCAGAACGCCGAGGACGGCGACCTGGCGACGAAGAGGTGGACGCCGGATCTCGTCGATCCGGCCGACCAAGCCGGCGAGCATGCCGGCGACGACGACCTGCCGCAGGCGCCTGATCTAGGCGGCCAGGGGGAGCACAATCCGCCCCCTTCACCAGAGCAGCAGGAGGAGGAGGTGGAGCCGGCGACGTCTGGCACGGGGCCCATAGCCGCCGTGCCTCTGCGTGCGAGGCCGCCAAGCACCACGGCGACTTCGGCGCCCAAGGGCACGAAGCGAGCCGGCTCCACCGCCGCCTTGGAGGCGAAGGCGAAGAAGCAGCGCCGGCTGCAGCCGAAGATGGTCCCGGAGAAGGCCGGGTGAGTTCTTTCTCTCTTTTTCTTGTTTGATTCCTTTTCTTTCCTTACTTTTGTGCTTATTATCTCTCTGTTTATCCGGCTAGGGCCCCTATCAAGTTTGCCCAGGGCGGCGGCTCCCGGCAAGCTCCGCGCGTTGTGTCGCCGCTTCCCCGCCAGCAGAGGGAGCGAACGCCGCAGCCTTCCTCGCGCGCATCTACACCGCCGCCGCCTGCCGCAGGGGCGCCTTCCTTCGCCGTGCCGCTGGCCTCAGCGCCGATCGCGGCACGCGGGCTGAGCCGGCTCGCCGGGCGACGCTGGACGACATGTTCCCAGGCCGGACTCGTCCTCTTGGCCCAGCTGCTGGGGCTGGCCTGGGAATGCCGCCATCGACCGGAGCCGGAGCCGGCAGCTCCGCACCGCCTGCGACCGGAACCGGAGCCGGGAGGGCTGCGCCGCCCACGATCGGAGCCGGAGCCAGGCCGAGCGTGGTGGTGCTTGGACGAAAGTCCGGAGGAGGCACCTCAGGCGCCGGAGGCGACTGGGCCGGCGGGGCCATCTGCTGCGCCCGGAGCGACGCCGCCACCGCGGCCGACGACGGAGGAGCCGGCCCGACAGGAGCCGGCAAGAGACGAGCCGGCGCGCACGGAGGGCGCCGACTCGCGCGCGTTGGTGAGGATGGGGACCCCCTCGGCGTCACCGCAAGGCCTGCACGTGGCCAAGGGCGCACTTCTTCTTCAGGTGCCGTCCGCCTCCGACTCCAGCCTCGGCT
>NC_061513.1:239015343-239094215 GCF_022539505.1 Lolium rigidum
AAATTTATTGATTCAAGCAAAGGGAGGTAAAAAGAATACTTGTAAACCTTAACAGCGGAGTTAATTCCAACTACTGGAAAAACACTAATGGGGTGATGTAGAAAGTACTTAGTAATACAAGAGCAGTATGCGATAACAAATGACGGTATTGTAGCAATATGAAACAGAAAATAGCACGAGAAAATAATTGATACTACTTTCCGTGACTATATGCGAAGCGAGTATGATGATGAAAGATGGACGGGGTTCCGGTCCACTAGTGAAGTAACTCTCCAATAACAAATGTTGGGTGAACAATTGATCGGGGCAATTGATAGGATTGAAAAAGGCATTAAGAAAGAACATCAATTCATTAATCATGCTGTTCATTTGTCACTGCATATTTAGTATTAAGTCTTCATGAAGAGGAAACATAACATCTATTTATTATTACCCAGTAGGTGGCGGCGGGCCTCAAGGGAAACTACGGATATTAGAGGTACTCTTTTTAATAGAACATCGGGCAAAGCGTTAACACTCGATGAAAACATAGCATCCCTCCCATCTGCATATCCCTCCGTTTATCCAATTCTATCACCAGACACTGGTTTGGGCATATCTTCACTATTGTGATACACAATCTAAGCAATAATTATAGAGCTCAAATCTAAGATCAAGCTGCTGGGCCTAGTATTGACAAGCATTAAACATAACGGAGATTGCGGCAACAATAACCCCATAAGCTTTGTAGATGAATAATCATAATGTAACAATCCATGGCGGATCAAAATGGCAGCACGAATTTATCAGTCAGTCATCATAGCAGGCAGCTCAGATCTTATTGGGGACTTGTAAGGAAGATATAACTATTATTCTGACATGTGATCATGGGGAACTACTCCATGGAGCATGATGGAGGCGATGGCGTTGATGGGGGTGTTAGAGGCACTTCCCATCAGAAAAGTCAGGATAAACACTATATCCCCGAATTGGAGTTTTAGCATGATGGTGTTGCTTTGGAGTCTTTACGGGTTTCGTCAAGTGGTACAGTTGTTTTTGATTAGAGAACCATCATGAAGAGGCGTCCCGGAGGGAGCACAGAGCCACTCTCCTCCTCAGGGCTGTGACCGAGGGGCCCACACTGGCGCATTTCTGGTGTAGGGGCCTGGGCCTCTTCTCAATCTCCCCTTAGTATTACAGGGCTCTCAGGAAAATAAGATCTTTGGAAATTGATTTAGTCAATTCAGAGTATTGCCGACGGCCTTTAAAGACTATGTGACGAGTAACTAACTGTGGCATCTTGTTAATAGGTTAGTTCTGGAAAAACATAAAAACATCGCAAAAGATTGTGAAAAAAGCAAAACATGTAGAGTATTGTCACAAAATACAACATGGAGCAAAAATGGAAATTATGGATGCGTGGAGGCCGTACCAAATGTCCCCAAGCAGTTCTTTCAAGTCTGAAGCGGTATGGAAAAAGAATAATTTAAGCCAAGTGACACTGCTTTATGCTGTACCAGTCATACTAGCCACGAAAGGCATATGAAATGAATGAAGTGACTCAAAGGCAATGATCTATAGTTGCTAACAAATAGAATACTCAACAAAGACCCTGTGAAAAGTGCTTCCGGGCAAATCAAGTTTTACTGCGAAAGTTAACTCGCAAGCAATAAGTTCAAATAAGCCTTGAGCAACCTGGGAAGACATCTAAGTTGGTTGTAACCCATATATATCTCATGGATAGTGTCAACACAAGAAGTAAATACTAAATGGAATGCAAATAGCAATATGTAGAATCAATGCACAGTTGACACAAAGTGTTTAAAAGCACAAGGTGGAAGAGATTAGATGTGACTCAACGCAGGAGCAAAAGAATGGCCTTATCAGGGAAAAAGTGATTTCTATATTACACTAGAGCTTTGTTTCAAAACATATGAAACATAAAGTAAAGTTTTGAGAGGACATTTGACGTCAGCGGGCTGATGATGACGCCTCTAACTTACCTCCGAATAACCTTCACAAAGGAAGCGGCTCCATGCATTATTTTATTTTTCAGGTGTATCACGCTAACCACTCTTTCTCAGCCATACGACTAACGAATCTATCTGAATTTTCCTTAACAATCATACCATGGAAGGATACTTTTTTATTTTAATTTTATTATAGTGACCTCCTCCCACCACTTCTTACACAACCGGCATTAACCCAGATATTGGATGCAGTCAACAATCACCACCATGGAGGGTATATTACATTATTCTTTGATTAGAATCCATTTGCCAGCTCTTTTTATAAAGTGTGGATAAGAAGGATGAAAAACCATAGTCGTGGTGAAAGGTGCCAACAAGATGAAAATATTCACCACACTTCTCCATAGGAAGCTAAAACATTGTACAAATCAGAGGTAATAAATTTTTGAATTGTTTAAAGGCTGAAAAAACTCCGGCAATTTACTTTGGAATGGCGAAATACCACATAGTAGGTAGGTATAGGTGGACCTAAAAATGACAATGATTTGGCTCAAGTATTTTTGGTCATGAAGTATTCCTCGATCTAAGGTTTGACTAACAAGTTGTTTGAGCTTTTCATTCAGTATGAACTGGGCAACAAAACTTACATAAGAACATATTACATTATAATACTCTACATGCATCTTCCTTAACTCGAAATGCCACAGAAATATCTAGTGCCAAGAGATCGTTGTACAACCAATTTCAGCAGCTCATGGTGATTCACTGCTTATCATGGGATTTTCAAACTACGCGAAAAAAGCGATCTTGGTCTAATTGAGCTCAAACTAATTTTAGAAGTGTCAAATTCTTCTGGCGTTATTATGAGGCATTTATTTTCCTTAAATACGATGATATTGTAGCTCAGCTTTATCATTGAACATTAAAACAGCGAAGAACAAAAGCGTTCATATGAAAAAGCGGTATCTCAATAAGATTGCTGCAGGATCCGTCTTGTTCAAACGACAAAATAAAAACACGCAGAACGCTCCAGTAAAGCCACATAGAGTGTAAGATAAGAAAATGTGAGTTTCAATAGAAGAAACTGATGGTTGATGAAGGATGTGGGCATCTAAACAAACGGCAGGTCAACTGCCCGGAAATATGCAGGAGTCATGGACCGCGGGGCATCACAAAAACTGGGCTTTGCTCTTCATATCTTATCTTTATTACTTGTAAAACTTCTTCACTGACTTCTCTTAAAGCTGGTAAGGGTTAATTATAAAAAGAAGCAGATCACATGATATGTAGTGAGCACATTGCAAGAACAATAAAATGTAGCTCACGACTCTCCGTCCTAAAGCCTCTGAAGTCCACAGAGACAATGCAAGCGAACAAGAATGCATAACAGGCAGCAGGTAAACAATTTAAAATGGGCACCGGTGCTCAAATGAAAACTCATTGTCTAAAAGTTCGTATATCTGAGGATCATAACGTTAGGTGGCAGATTCCTGCAGGTTTCCTACAGAGAAATAAGCCAAGATTCTGGCTGGCGGACCATCTGTTTCTGGCGAAATCAAATCATATGAACCTTGATTAGAAGCTTACCATGCAGCACAACAAAAAACACAAAACTAAGACAAGGAGGTTGCTACATTAGTAAACAACTTCCAAGACACAAATATAAAACAAATCTTGTGTAAATAACACATGGTTATCTCCAAGGGTCTTTCTTTATAGCCATGAAATGAGCTCCAGCAGTTTTAATGATGCACTTTCCGCGAGAAATGATATTTGAAGCAAGAAAACATGAAGGCAATCACTTACATTTAAGCCTAACTGTGCCTTCCATATGAAGAAAAGATCTTACTAATAGTATTTCCTGAAATAATGCTCAGCAAAGAAAGATAGAACAAGTGTAACTTCAAAGCTAAACTAGAGGGATGTATCGTACCTTCAAATTTTGTGTATGCTGTACCTCCTGTAGTACGGTAGAAAGCATGAACAAACTCAATAAATACATAACTATCACGCATGCAACACTAACTTTCATAGTTTCAAACATAGTACATCAGCTCAAATATAGGCGGATCAAGCTTAAAACTCACTTTATCAAACAATATAACAAGGTGATCGATCAATCTAGAAGACCTGGACTCTTAAATAAAGTCAATACTTTTCCCGTCCCATTTCATTGTGGCCACAATTAATATAATCCAAGTAGCAGCGGACCATCATCTAGAGCTTTATCTGCCAGCTTGTTTGCCAAGCAAATTCTTTGGTACCATGCATTTTAGAGCATGGAAGGCACCGTGAAAACATTATCATGATTTATCAAGTAACAGTTATATTATATGGCGGTATCAATTATTCTCACAAAGTTTCTTATAGGAAATATTTTCAAAGAGAATCAGAACACTAACATTCAACCTCTTAGGTAAGCGTGGAGGACAATCCAAATAGTGTAGGAGTAAAGGAGTTACTCTATAGAAGGTTGACGTGGGTCACGCTAATCCATTCTTCCTCTTTTTGTTCACGTGCTCTCTTTGCTTCTTTTCATCAATGAATGAGCTTTCAGGTTCGCTCAATTTCCTCCTCTTTTCATCAATGAAGCTTCGGGGTTCTGTCAATGTTCCTTACCTTTGCGGAGGTTCTGCTGATAAGTGTGAGTGCATTCTTGTGCATTAATGTATCTCTGTACGTCAAGGATATAAAGTTCCTCTTTGTAGCATTCTATACGGAAATTAGGATAATGTAGAGACATAATCTTTAAAGACATACCATACCGACAACGGTTTCATAATTCTCAACCGAAGGATTATCTAGGAGGCTCCCATAAGCCGTCTTGTTGTTCTATATTTGAACCACTAATGAATACTATTATTCCGTTGCTCTTAATAAAAAATTCCTCCCGTGGCCCGGCCAGTGGTCAGCCGGCTGCTCCGCGTCCATTGCCCTACCCGGGGTCTTCCCCCCGACACCCGGCTCTACGGTGTTGCCCGTCTCTGCCCGCCAGGGGGTTTCTGACGTCAACACTAGGCAAAAGTAAACTAAGCAAAATAATACTAGACAGAAATAAACTAAGCACAAATAAACTAGACAAAAGTAAACTAAGCAAAACAAAATAAAATAAAATAGAGAGAGAGGTAGAGTGTACTCCCCAGGTGAACTTATGAGTAGAGCTATGCCTCCCCGACAACGGCGCCGAGAAAATAGTCTTGATGACCCACAAGTATAGGGGATCGCAACGAGTCTTAGAGGAAGTAAAACCCAAATTTATTGATTCGACACAAGGGGAGGTAAAGAATACTTATAAGCCTTAACAACTGAGTTGTCAATTCAGTCACACTGGAAAAGCACTAGCAACGGGGGTGATGTGAAAGTAACGGTGATATGAGAGCAATAGTAACGATAACACAACGGCGAGTAATAGTAATATGAGAGCAATGGCACCGGAAGACGATTGATACTACTTCCAATGACATGTAGAACGAGTATATGATGATGAAAGATGGACCGGGGTTCCCAGCTATCTACACTAGTGGTAACTCTCCAATAACAAGTGTTGGGTGAACAAATTACAGTCGGGCAATTGATAGGATTGAAATAGCATTAAGACGAGAATATCAAGATCATTAATCATGTAGGCATGTTTTCCAATAATAGTCGTACGTGCTCGCAATGAGAAACTTGCACAACATCTTTTGTCCTACCAGCCGGTGGCAGCCGGGCCTCAAGGGAAACTATCTGGATATTAAGGTACTCCTTTTAATAGAGTACTGGAGCAAAGCATTAACACTCACGTGAAAACATGTGTCCCTCACATCACCGCCATCCCCTCCGGTTGTCCCGATTTCTGTCACTTCGGGGCCATTGGTTCCGGACAGCGACATGTGCATACAACTTGTAGATACAATCTAAGCAATAAGTATAGAGCTCAAATCTAAGATCATGCACTCGGGACCTAGTGACAAGCATTAAGCATAACAAGATTGCAGCAACAATAACTTCATAAACTTTGTAGATAGACAATCATAATGTAACAATCCATCGGATCCCGACAAACACAACACCGATTACATCAGATGAATCTCAATCATGTAAGGAAGCTCATGAGATCATTGTATTGAAGTACATGGGGGAGAGAATACCAACTAGCTACAGCTAGAACCCGTAGTCCATAGGGGAACTACTCACGGAGCATGATGGAGGCGATGGCATTGATGGAGATGGCTTCCGGGGCACTTCCCGTCCCGGCAGGGTGCTGGGACGAGACTCTCGTCCCCGAATTGGAGTTTCGCGATGGTGGCGGCGCCCACGGAGTCTTTACGGAGTTTCGTCAAGAGTTACGGTGTTTTAGGTCGAAAGGGATTTTATAGGCGAAGAGGCGGCGCAGGGGGCACCTGGGGCGCCACACCACGGCCGGCGCGGGCCCGAGGCCGGGCGCGCCGCCCTATGGTGTGGTGGCCCTCCGGCCCCTCTCCGAGCTCTTCTTCGGTGTTACGGACGCTTCGGGAAAAATAGGAGGTTTGGTCTTCGTTTCGTCGAATTCGAGAATATTGCCCGAACAGCCTTTACTGGAACCAAAACAGCGAGAAAACAGGAACCGGCACTTGTGGCATCTTGTTAATAGGTTAGTTCCGGAAAATGCATGAAATCATCATAAAGTGCAAGCAAAACATGTAAGTATTGTCATAAAACAAGCATGGAACGACAGAAATTATGGATACGTCGGGGACGTATCAGCCCCCACCTGGCTTGCCCTTCTGGCTACGTAAGTATTCTGGGAAAATAGGACCTTTCGCATAAATTCCGAGGATTTTCCTGAAAGTTGGATTTCTGCACAAAAACGAGACACCAGAGCAGTTCTGCTGAAAACAGCGTTAGTCCGTGTTAGTTGCATCCAAAATACACAAATTAGAGGCAAAACAATAGCAAAAGTGTTCGGGAAAGTGGATACGTTTTGGACGTATCACCCAACACTGTCTACAGGAATAGAAGCGTGCGTAGACATCATATTGCTACAGTAGTAACAAGCACCTTGACTCAAATATAAAACAAAAATTGCAGAAATAAAATAATGGGACGTCTCCCATAAGCGCTTTTCTTTAACGCCTTTCAGCTAGGCGCAGAAAGTGTAAATCAAGTAACATCGAGAGAAGAAGCATCAACATCATAATTTGTTCTAATAATAGAATCAAAAGGCAACTTCATTCTCTTTCTAGGGAAGTGTTCCATACCTTTCTTAAGAGGGAATTGATATTTAATATTTCCTTCCTTCATATCAATAATAGCACCAACGAGTTCGAAGAAAGGGTCTTCCCAAAATAATAGGACAAGATGCATTGCATTCAATATCCAAGACAACAAAATCAACGGGGACAAGGTTATTATTAACCGTAATGTGAACATTATCAATCCTCCCCAAAGGTTTCTTTATAGAATTATCGACAAGATTAACATCCAAATAATAATTTTTCAATGGTGGCAAGTCAAGCATATCATAGAGTTTCTTAGGCATAACAGAAATACTTGCACCAAGATCACATAAAGCATTACAATCAAAATCATTGACCCTCATTTTAATGATGGGCTCCCAACCATCTTCTAACTTCCTAGGAATAGAAGCTATAAGTTTTAATTTCTCTTCTCTAGCTTGAATGAGAGCATTTGTAATATGTTTTGTAAAGGCCAAGTTTATAGCACTAGCATTAGGACTTCTAGCAAGTTTTTGTAAGAACTTAATAACTTCAGAGATATGACAATTATCAAAATCAAAACCATTATGATCTAAAGCAATGGGATCATTGTCCCCAATATTCTGAAAAATTCACTTTTATCACAAACAGTTTCAGCAGTTTCAGGCAGTTTTGCACGCTTTGTATTAGGAGTAGAAACATTGCCAACACCAATTATTTTACCATTGATAGTAGGAGGTTTAGCAACATGTGAAGCATTAGCATTACTAGTGGTGGTTATAGTCCAAACTTTAACTACATTATTTTCTTTAGCAAGTTTTTCTTCTCTTTCCCACCTAGCATGCAATTCAGCCATCATTCTAATATTATCATTAATTCAAACTTGTATAGCATTTGCTGTAGCAAATGACTTAATATCTTTATCTTCATTAGGCATAACTTTTAATTTTAAAAGATTAACATCAGCAGCAAGACTATCAACCTTAGAAGTAAGAACATCAATTTTACCAAGCTTTTCTTCAATAGTTTTGTTAAAAGCAGTTTGTGTACTAATGAATTCTTTAAGCATGACTTCAAGACCAGAGGGTACACTCCTACTATTATTGTAAGAATTACCATAAGAATTACCATAACCATTACCATTATTAGAAGGATATGGCCTATAGTTGTTACCAGAATTATTCCTATAAGCATTGTTGTTGAAATTATTATTTTTAATGAAGTTCACATCAACATGCTCTTCTTGAGCAACCAATGAAGCTAAAGGAACATGATACGTCTCAAACGTATCTATAATTTCTTATGTTCCATGCTACTTTTATGATGATACTCACATGTTTTATACACACTTTCTGTCATTATTATGCATTTTCCGGCACTAACCTATTGACAAGATGCCAAAGAGCCGATTCTTGTTTCTAGTCTGTTTTTGGTTCCGGGAAGGCTGTTCGGGCAATATTCTCGGAATTCGACGAAACGAAAGCCAAATATCTTAATTCACCGAGACGGACCGAGACACCGAAGGGAGCCGGAGAGGAGGCCCAGGGGCCCCAGACCATAGGGCCGCGCGGGCTCCACCCTGGCCGCGCCGGCCTATGGGAGGGAGCCCTGGCGCCCTTCCGACTCCGCCTCTTCGCCTATTTAAGACTTCGTGACCTAAAACTTCGACACGGATTGACGAAACTCCAGAAAGACTCCAGGGACGCTGCCGCCATCGCAGAACTCCATTTCGGGGGACAGAAGTCTCTGTTCCAGCACCGTGTCGGGACGGGGAATTGCCCCCGGAGTCATCTCCATCGACACCACCGCCACCTTCATCGCCATCGCTGTCTCCCATGATGAGTAGGGAGTAGTTCTCCCCCGAGGCTGAGGGCTCTACCGTAGCTACGTGGTTCATCTCTCTCTCCCATGTGATCTTTATGTGATCATGAGCTTTGTGATCTAGTTGAATATCATCTATGTGCTACTCTAATGATGCTATTAAAGTAGTCTATTCCTCCTTCATGATGTAATGTGGACAGTGTGTGCATCATGTAGTACTTGGTATAAGCTATGATTGTGATCTCTTGTAGATTATGAAGTTAACTATTACTATGATAGTATTGATGCGATCTATTCCCCCTTTCATAGCCTGATGTTGACAGTGTGCATGCTATGTTAGTACTCGGTATAATTGCAATGGTCTATCGTGCACTCTAAGGTTACTTAAATATGAACACCGAATGTTGTGGAGCTTGTTAACTCCGGCTTGAGGGAGCTCTTGTAGCCCTACACAATGAATGGTGTTTGTCATCCAACAAGAGAGTGTAGAGAAAGTAGTATTTGTTTATTCAGTTATGTGATCAATGTTGAGAGTGTCCACTAGTGAAAGTATGATCCCTAGGCCTTGTTTCCGAATATCGAAACTCCGTTTATTTACTGTTCCACTGCATGTTTATTCGCTGCCATATTTATTTCAGATTGCTATTACCACTCATATTCATCCATATCACTTGCATCTCACTATCTCTTCACTGAACTAGTGCACCTATACATCTGACAAGTGTATTAGGTGTGTTGGGGACACAAGAGACTTCTTGTATCGTGATTGCAGGGTTGCTTGAGAGGGATATCTTTGTCCTCTACCTCCCCTGAGTTCGATAAACCTTGGGTGATTCACTTAAGGGAAACTTGTTGCTATTCTACAAACCTCTGCTCTTGGAGGCCCAACATCGTCTACGGGAATAGAAGCGTGCGTAGACATCAAGCTATTTTCACGGCGCCGTTGCGTGGAGGTAAGGTAAAAGGTATTCACATCCTCCGACTACTAAGCTATTTCCTAGCATTGTTGGCGGTGTATGAGTGCTCAAAGCTATTTCCTTTAGATCCTGCAACTGCATCTTTTTGTTTCTTGTTTTTATTTTTCACTAGTTAGGCATAATGGAAAACAACAGTGAGCTTTTTAATCTATTTCCTGAGTTAAGATATGAATTGTTTGATGCGAAAATTAAAAAACCTATGGAACCTTATTTGCATGATAGTAGCAATGTTATTAGTATGAACGCAATTACTGCTAATGCTATGGAGAAGTCTAAGCTTGGGGAAGCTAGTTTATATAAAAATAATCTTTTTGCTCCTCAGCTTTGGAAGAAATATTTTGCCTTGAGAATGCTTTGTCTCCAATATGTGGTGATTCGAATGATGCTTGTGATATTTTAAATCCACCTGTTGAAAGTATTCCATATAAAATACCTATGAAAATTATTGAACATGTTATGGATAACCGCTATGAAAGGGATGGAACTGTTCATCCTGGAGATCATTTACTGTTTCTACATGAATTATGCGGGTTATTCAAGTGTGGAGGTATTTCTATGGATGAAGTTAAGAAGAAACTATTCTCTATATCGCTGTCTGGTATAAGAATGGGAATTCTCTTGATTGGAAGGATATTGTGCCTCTATTTTACTCTAAATTCTATCCTCCAAGTGAAATTCACAAAGAACGGAACCGCATATATAATTTCTGGCCTCATGATGGAGAGAGTATTGCCCAAGCATGGGGAAGATTGAAGTCTTTAATGCTCAAATGCCCCATTCATGAGCTTCGTTGGTAATATCATCATTGATAATTTCTATGCAAGACTTTCTTTTCAAGATAAAACCTTGCTGGATACTACTTGTTCTGGATCATTTACATGCAATGAAGAAGAGTTTAAAAGGGACCTTCTTGATCAGATTTAGGAGAATACTGAAGGATGGGAGAACAACAAAGGTAAAGAGTCAGGTATAAATTATGATTATGAATGCATTGAAACTTTTATGGATACTAATAAAATTCGAAATATGAGTGTTACTTATGGTCTTGACTCTCAAGTTGTTGCAAATCTTTATAAAGCTTTTGCCTCTCATTTTGAATTGCCTAGGAAGAATTTTGACAAGTATCATGAACCTTTTAAAGATGCTTGCATGAAGGATGAAATTGTTATTAATGATTGCAATAAACATGCCCAAACTTCTGAAAATACTATTTATTATAAGCATGTTAATTTTTGTGGAATGCATAGACCTTGTGGAATTAATCAAATCGAAGATGAATATTGTATCCATCATAGGAATGAAAAAACTAGAAAGTGGTTTAGGGCTCTATATGATCTTGGTAAAAAAGTTTGTGCCCTCTATCCTTTTATTTGTGAACTTTGCCATAGAGTGGGTCATTTTAATTTTCAATGCTCCTCCAATGATAATTTGAACCCCATGAGTGCTGCAAATTTGTATTGTGATGATGAAATCCTTCTTAATCAGCATGACGAACTTACTTTATTTTTGTGGTGTGAAGAGTTATCAAGAAAAATTTCTTTGTTACATATGAGTGATCTTGATATTGATGATGTCCTGCATGGGTGTCTTTCTTATTGCATTAATAATTTCCATACAAATACTTACATACAGAATATTTTAGAAGATGACACTTTGCCAAAATATGATAGGACCGCTGCGTGTTTTGAACTTATTAATGAAAAGGAGGAATCCTCCCAAGTTTCTTCTATTGTTTTTGTAAATAAAACAGGTTATATGGAGAAGCCTCTCATCAAGCCTCTCCCTCCTAAAGAAGGGAACGAGGAGAATGAGAAGAAGAAGAAGGGAACGAAGAAGAAGAAGAGGGGGAATAAAAAGAAAGAGGTAACAGCATATCCCCGCGTGTATGAGATAACGATAGGTAACCGTAAGTATGTTGCTCCTAATGATTATTATGATAATGAATCTGAGTACAATGATCTTCCTATGCCTTTTACCTACATTATATT
Source organism: Lolium rigidum (assembly GCF_022539505.1). Lineage (NCBI taxonomy): Eukaryota > Viridiplantae > Streptophyta > Magnoliopsida > Poales > Poaceae > Lolium > Lolium rigidum. The sequence goes on from NC_061513.1 coordinate 239,027,256, forward strand.
AGTGATCATGTAGAAGAGCACACTACTTTTGATATTGAAAATCTTTGGGAAACTAATTCTGAAAATGATGATGTTAATAATTGCCATAATATTAGTGTTATCCATGCTTATTCCCATAATGATATAGAAAGCTCTAAGCTTGGGGATGAGGTGTTTGAAAATCCTTTTGCTACTGATGATTATATGCTTGATACATCTCCTTCTAGTAACAATGATGGTAAGGTTACGGATGAACATACTTGTGGAAGATAACTATTCTATTTCTTATGATGACACTATGCCTCCAATCTTTGACAATTATTATAAAGAATGCTATGACACATGTTATAATTATCCTTATGAAACTTGTCATAGTTATGGTGGGATCGCTAAAAATCATTCCCTTAGTATGCAACTTGTTTACCATGTTCAAATTCTTGATAATGATCCTGCTCCAATTACTATTAGGGATTTCTATTTTCGTGCCCTCGGGTCGTTAGTTGTGCTCAGTTTTCCCCAGCTCGTTAGTTTTTCCTCAGTTTTCCCCTCCCTCTGGTTTGAAACCCCTCGAAGACGCGGGTTGCCGTCAGGTCAGAGGCCTTGCCGTTACCGTGAGGTCAGTTCCTCGCTGACCGTCTCGTGCTGACGGGTGGATCCATCTACCGCTGAAGCGTGGGCCGTTTTATTTCCTGATTGTATACGTGGTGCTGCCAATGACAAATGGGGCCGCTCTATGGGGCTGCCGCAACCAATGACCAGTGGGTCGTCTATTTATTTATAGAAAATTATATATTGCCAGCTCTGTGGGGCCTCCGTGACCAATGACCGCTGTGGTCGTCTATTTTATTTAGAGAATATAATATAGAGCCGCTCTGTAGGGGCCGCCTCAGCCCATGGCACGTGACTATTTTCGCAGCTTAATCTAAAGTGACTCTTATGCTAAACATTGTGCATCCCGACGTTGACCTAGCGGTGGTGGCGAGCATAGCCGTTCCGACCATGCCGATATCGGCATCGGCATCGGCATCGTTTGGAGGATGTGGTGCTCGAATAATAGTGGAAATGGGATGTTATTTTTTACATGCATAATATATAGAAAAGGCCTATAGAAAATAGCTAGATCTCTAAATCGATGCATATGAAGCTACATATATATTCTTGGTCATAATCCCCTTAATTATCTAAAGGGGATGGATGCATGGCTTCACGTCGTCGTCGCTTTCATCGTCAGTATCTTCGTCGTCCGAGTAGTAGTACCTCCTGCACATTGTTCCGTCGAACACCTTCACTGTGAGCACATCATCGCCTTCATATTTGAAGTGTACGAACCAGCCGAAATCCACACCGTGCGCGATGGCGAATTTCTCCCAGCCCTTGTCGAGGTACATCCGGCCTTGTCCAGTCAAATAGGACCTCCACGGTCCGGAGACGAGGACCGCGGTCAGCCTGCTCGCGAGATACACCTTAGCTGGCTCCTTGCCGTCAAGATAGTCCGCAAATTTTTTGGGAGTTCCTGCAAAGAGATCGAGCGCCGATCGTTTGAAATTAGGGAACCCTTGAAATTAAAGGTTTTTAGAACATGCCCATAATTAATCACATGCATCATATATGTGGGAACGCGTACGTACCTTCTTGACCAAAGGGTCTTCATAGACGACGATGAAGAACTCCTCTATGATCAATGGCAGTGTTGACGGTGGTGGTGGCAATGATGATGATCCCCTTCCCCTTCCCCTTCCGGTCCGCGTCCGAGACGTGGAAGCCATGGCAATGGATAAAGTGTATGTGAACGAAAAGAAGAGAGAGGCAGAACCTATTGACACAAGGGATGGCCGTGTGGGTGTTTATAAGGGAGAGATGACCGTTGTAGGGTTTACACAATAAAATAAGGAGGAGATGACCGTTGTGGGGGTTTATACACAATAAATTAAGGAGGAGACGACCGTTGTGGGGGTATAGTTTATCATTTTACCGTGAAAAGTAATGCCTAAAAGGAAAGTAATGGCTACAAGAAATCGGTGATGGTTTATCGTTTTTGCGTGAAAAGTAATGGGTACAAGAAATGGGTGATGGTGTATCATTTTTTGCGTGAAAAGTAATGGCTACACGAAATGGGTGATGGTGTATCATTTTTGTGCGTGAAAAGTAATGGCTACAACAAATCGGTGATGGTTTATCATTTTTGTGCGTGAAAAGTAATGGCTACAACAAAATCGGTGATGGTTTATCATTTTTGCGTGAAAAGTAATGGGTACACGAAATGGGTGATGGTGTATCATTTTTGTGCGTGAAAAGTAATGGCTACAACAAATCGGTGATGGTTTATCGTTTTTTGCGTGAAAAGTAATGGGTACACGAAATGGGTGATGGTGTATCATTTTTGTGCGTGAAAAGTAATGGCTACAAGAAATCGGTGATGGTTTATCGTTTTTTGCGTGAAAAGTAATGGCTACAAGAAATGGGTGATGGTGTATCATTTTTGCGTGAAAAGTAATGGCTACAACAAATCGGTGATGATTTATCGTTTTTGCGTGAAAAGTAATGGGTACAAGAAATGGGTGATGGTGTATCATTTTTTTTGCGTGAAAAGTAATGGCTACAACAAATCGGTGATGGTTTATCATTTTTTGCGTGAAAAGTAATGCCTAAAAAGAGTTTATAATTTAGCTCGTGAAAAATAATGCGGAAAACCAAACTTTGCGTGAAGCTAACCGACGACGAGAGAGAGAGAGAGAGAGAGGGGTGGTGGCCCCGACCGGAGAGAGAGATAGGGGTTATCCTCGCCCGTTAGATCATACGATCAACGGTCGTCGGGCACGATCCGCGTGACATGGGCTAGACCAATCAAGGCAATGTTGGGCGTCTGTGAGAGTTTGTGAAGGGAGAGGGCAAAACTGAGTAGTATCAAGAAACCAAGGGCAAGTGAGTAGTAAACAGACTAAGGGATTCAAATATGAGATTTAAAAAAGGGAAAATGCGTGTTTTGTACAATGAAACCCATCTTGGCCTACCTCAAACTATTTGCAATACAAATCTACATGAGTGTGAAAATTATGGTCTCATTCAGACAAAGTATGTTTTGGGGAAAGCTGTTTTGGGTAGGGCTTATTATGGAAAACCATGCACCTTCATAGCTACTAGGTGATTTGAGAAGTGGCAATTTGTGGTGAAACTTGATTTATCTACGATTTATCTATGATTTGAGAATTGGAAATTTGTGGTAAAGACTCCATGAGTAAGTGCCACTCTTTTTCGGAATTTTTTGCACATTAAATAACTCATTTAACTAGTTAATCCCATTTGTTGACTCTCTGTTGACCAGCCACTTGAGGGTAAAACTGAGTATATTGCACTAGCCAGTATTAGCACTCAAGGTGAAAACCGAGCATACAAAAAATGCTAGTATATGACTCGAGGGTATACCTGAGTATATCTAAATTTCCGAGGTTAGACTCGAGGACGCGTGTTGCGGTGCGAAGTGGAAGACGTGCCATTGTTGACGCATGTCGCGGTGCAGACGTGGAAGACGTGCCATTGTTGATGCGGGTCGCATTTAGGACGCGTAAGCCCCTCTCTCCCTCCCTCTGCACACAGTACGTCTCATTATCGCTCACGCACGAAACCACCCCTCTCACGTCCCATCAACTTCTCCAAAAACCCCAACCGCCGTACGAGCCCTCCCCTGCCGGCGATGGAGAAGAAGAATGCGCCGGCGGCCATCGCCCCCGAGCCCGTCGCCTCCGAGCCCGTCGCCTCCGAGCCCGTCGCCGCCGAGCCCGTCGCCGCCGAGCCCGTCGCCGCCGAGCCCGTCGCCGCCGAGCCCGTCGCCGCCGAGCCCGTCGCCTCCGAGGGCGGCGCATCCGAGGGCGGCGCATCCAAGCGCGGCGCCTCCGTGAACTGGGCCGGTCTCACGGCTGACGGACCACTTCACAAGATCGGCGAATGCTTATTGGCGAAAGAGGAGTACGTGGACAGCTACTCGCTATGAGGCAAGTCCGTAGAAATTGGCGCTCAGGTTTACCCGATCCCGACGTGCACCCGCACGAATGGATCATGCTACACCACGCCCTTCCACGCGCCGCTGAGTTCACCTTCCTCCATCTCGGCACATCCCGCTACGTCACCATAGATCTATCTGCAGTTCGTGCAAGGTTCAAATTCCTCGGCTTTTCCCGTGGCGTCACCATAGATCTTATTTTCAATCTTAGTGCTGAATGTTATCTTTTCAATATATTTTAGATTCTACTTCGTCGGCTTTTCCCGTGGCGTCATCGTGCTTGCCCAGAAGAACCCGCCGCACAAGATACGGCTGCTGAACCCACTCACAAAGAAATCGAACACTATGTTTGAGGCGCGAGATGCCATCTGTTTTTCGAAATCGATCGCCGTTATCAAATCCCCGACTATGGTCTTCGTTGCCGCACATTACCCGCCGGAAATTGGTTGGGTCGATGAGAGCACTCCAACTAAGGATATAAATGAAGATGGGGATTGGGGAGAAGGAAGATTTTCGATCAAGAACCATTGTTTGCGTTGCATTACCCCGTTCAATGGTGAACTGTATGCGATAGCTGCGGACAATTTTGAGATCGGAAGAATAGTGTGCACCAATGTACGGTTGCAGCAGCGCGCGAGCACCTTGTCAAGGTGGAGACACTAATTTCATTTCCAGAACTTGGACGTCGAAGTTCTACCTTGTGAAGTCGGATGGTGATCTGCTGCTTGTGTTGTTGGTCGGCGCGGCTTTGGCGGGCAAACCATTGGTGTACCGTGTGGACACTCGGAGCCGCTCTCTCCATCCGGTCGAGTAACATTGGCGATAATGCCTTCTTCGTGAATTATATCCGGTGTATCTCCGTCGACACCAGAGTGTACCCGACACTTCAACTCTGGCAGCATCTACTACACGGATTTGGGTTATATCGGAGAGTACTCTCATGATACAAATGCCCGGGATGAGTGGCCACTACGTGTGGATAGAATAGGACTCTACGGTTTGAGAAATGAACACGAGGCCATACCGTTTGGAGGATGTATTGGCCTCACACTTGCAGACGGAAGGAGTTCAATGAATATTTCCTTGGGGAATTGCACGAATGGAGCGACGAAGAAATATATGGGGAGGAATGAAGAACAAATTCATTCATCCTAATCTTCTTGTTGTCCATACATTGCGTGCGTGATCTTGTATATTTTTGCAGCTTAGTTTGTCGTGAACATTAACAATGTTATTGGCTGCTTTTGGCTGCTGTATGCGGTTTACCTATGTATTATACTTAGTTTTCTCGATTATGCTTGTCTGTGAATTTATCATATAATAGCTTCTAGATTTGCTACTAGATTTGCTGCCATATTGGGCAAAAACGAGGGCCAAAAGGCATAAATAACCCCGGAGATTTGCTACTAGATTTGCTGCCATATTGAAGAAAGACAGAAATAGAAGCTTCTCTAGATTTGATACTAATTTGGTGAAAAAGACGGAGAGAGAAAGAGGGGAAAAGGTGCTCTTAAAAATGCCAATTTGGGCCGAGAGAGACAAAACCCAGCTCCTGCTCACGTGCAACCAAACGCTTCTCGTCCTATCCCACGCGGTCCCTTTCTACCAGCCCCACGCGACGTGGCCCCACACGACGCGGCCCCACAGACGACGCGGCGCAACACGTCGGCCACGAAACGTCCAAATAAACGGATTCCTTCCGTCTGAGCTCCTTCTGCGGGTCTTCAGACAAAGGCTAGGGTAAAACTGAGGAAAAACTAAGGGGCTGGGGAAAACTGAGCACAACTAAGGAACCGAGGGCACGAAAATAGAAATCCCTTACTATTAATGAGAAGAGTTTTTCTTATGCCAAAATTAATGATACTTTTATGCATATGAACCATGATAAGAATGTTTTAAGTGATGGGTATATTGTGGATTTCATCAATGATGCTACTGAAAGTTATTATGAGAGAGGAAAATATGGTTGTAGAAATTTTCATGGTACTAAAACACCTCTCTATATGCTGAAAATTTTGAAGTTACTTGTGTTTTATCTTCCTATGCTTGTCACTTTGCTCCTCATGAATTTATTTGTGTACAAGATTCCTATGGATAGGAAGTGGGTTAGACTTAAATTTGTTTCATACTTGCTTTTTGATGCTCTCTTTGCTTCAACTCTCATCCTTATGTGAGCATCATTGAAATTGCTGAGCCCATCTTAATGGCTATAAAGAAAACACATCTTGGGAGATAACCCATGTTTTTATTTTGCTACTGTTTTGTTGTGTCTTGGAAGTTGTTACTACTGTAGCAACCTCTCCTTATCTTTATTTTATTGCATTGTTGTGCCAAGTAAAGTCTTTGATAGTAAGGTTGATACTAGATTTGGATTACTGCGCAGAAACAGATTTCTTGCTATCATGAATTTGAATAGGCCTCTCTGTAGGTAACTCAGAAAAATCTTCCAATTTACGTGCGTGATCCTAAGATATGTACGCAACTTTCATTCAATTTGAGCTTTTTCATCTGAGCAAGTTTAGTGCCCCTGAAAAATTCGCCTTTACGGACTATTCTGTTTTGACAGATTCTACCTTTTATTTCGCATTGCCTCTTTTGCTATGTTGAATGGATTTCTTTGTTCCATTAACTTTCAGTAGCTTTGGGTAATGTCCAGAAGTGTTAAGAATGATTGTGTCACCTCTGAATATGTGAATTTTCAATTATGCACTAACCCTCTAATGAGTTTGTTTTGAGTTTGGTGTGGAGGAAGTTTTCAAGGGTCAAGAGAGGAGGATGATACAATATGATCAAGAAGAGTGAAAAGTCTAAGCTTGGGGATGCCCCGTGGATCATCCCCGCATATTTCAAGAAGACTCAAGCATCTAAGCTTGGGGATGCCCAAGGCATCCCCTTCTTCATCAACAACTTATCAGGTCACCTCTAGTGAAACTATATTTTTATTCCGTCACATCTTATGTGCTTTACTTGGAGCGTCTGTGTGCTTTTATTTTCGTTTTTTTATTTTCATTCTCTGAATAAATTGGATCATACCTTGTGTGGGAGAGAGACACGCTCCGCTCGTTCATATGAACACTGGTGTTCTTAGCTTTACTCTTAATGTTCATGGCTAAAGTTAAAAGCTGCTGCATTTATTGCTATTTGGTTGGAAACAGCTTCATGTGGTAATTGGTATATTGTCTTGAATAATTTGATACTTGGCAATTGTTGTGCTCAAATAGATCATGTTTAAGCTCTTGCATCATGTACTTTGCACCTATTAATGAAGAACTACATAGAGCTTGTTAAAATTTGGTTTGCATGATTGGTCTCTCTAGAGTCTAGATATTTTCTGGTTAAGGTGTTTGAACAACAAGGAGACAGCGTAGAGTCTTATAATACTTGCAATATATTCTTATGTAAGTCTTGTTGTACCATTTTATACTTGAGTTTGCTTCAAACAACCTTGCTAGCCTAGCCTTGTATTGAGAGGGATTTCTTCTCGTGCATCCAAACCCTTGAGCCAAACACTATGCCATTTGTGTCCACCATACCTACCTACTACATGGTATTTCTCTGCCATTCCAAAGTACATTACTTGAGTGCTACCTTTAAAATTCTATTCTTTGTCTTTACAATATATAGCTCATGGGAAAATAGCCTTAAAAACTATTGTGGTGAAGAATATGTAGCTATGTATCTTATTTCTTATAAGTTGCTTGTTGAGCGGTAACCATGTTTCTGGGGACGCCATCAACTTTTACACCTTTGTTGAATATCATGTGAGTTGCTATGCATGTTCGTCTTGTCAGAAGTAAGGGCGATTTTCATGATCAAATGGTTTGAGTATGCATATTGTCGGAGAAGAACATTGGGCCGCTAACTAAAGCCATGAATCATGGTGGAAGTTTCAGTTTGGACAATCAATCCTCAATCTCTTATGAGAATATTATCTCGTTGTTGAATGCTTATGCATTAAAGAGGAGTCCATTATCTCGTTGTCTATGTTGTCCCGGTATGGATGTCCTAAGTTGAGATCTATCAAAAACGAGAAATCAAATGCGATCTATCTCCTTAGACCTTTGTACAGGCGGCATAGAGGTACCCCTTTGTGACACTTGGTTGAAACATATGTTATGCAATGATAATCCGTGTTAATCCAAGCTAATTAGGACAAGGTGCGAGCACTATTGGTAATCTATGCATGAGGCTTGCAACTTATATGATATCTTATACATAACACATATGCTTTATTACTACCGTTGACAAAATTGTTTCTATGTTTTCAAAATGAAAAGCTCTAGCACAAAAATAGTAATCCATGCTTCCTCTCTGCGAAGGGCCTATCTTCTACTTTATTGTTGAGTCGGTTTACCTACTTCTTTCTATCTTAGAAGCAAACACTTGTGTGAACTGCGTGCATTGATTCTTACATGTTCACCTATTGCACTTGTTATATTACTTTGTGTTGACAATTATCCATGAGATAAACACGTTGAAGTTGAAAGCAACTGCTGAAACTTATATCTTCCTTTGTGTTGCTTCAAAGCTTTCTACTAAGAATTTATTGCTTTATGAGTTGACTCTTATGCAAGTCTTATTGATGCTTGTCTTGAAAGTATTATTCATGAAAAGTCTTTGCTATATGATTCAGTTGTTTATCCATTGTCTTTACCATTGCTTCGAATCGCTGCATTCATCTCATATGCTTTACAATAGTATTGATCAAGATTATGATAGCATGTCACTTCGTAAATTATCCTTGTTATCGTTTACCTACTAGAGGGCGAGTAGGAACTAAGCTTGGGGATGCTTGATACGTCTCAAACGTATCTATAATTTCTTATGTTCCATGTTACTTTTATGATGATACTCACATGTTTTATACACACTTTATGTCATTATTATGCATTTTCCGGCACTAACCTATTGACAAGATGCCAAAGAGCCGATTGCTTGTTTCTAGCTGTTTTTGGTTCCGTGAAGGTCTGTTCGGGCAATATTCTCGAATTCGACGAAACGAAAGCCAAATATCTTAATTCACCGAGACGGACCGGAACACCGAAGGGGAGCCGGAGAGGAGGCCCGGGGGCCCTGGACCATAGGGCCGCGCGGGCTCCACCCTGGCCGCGCCGGCCTATGGGGAGGGAGCCTTGGCGCCCTTCCGACTCCGCCTCTTCGCCTATTTAAGCCTTCGTGACCTAAAACTTCGACACGGATTGACGAAACTCCAGAAAGACTCCAGGGACGCCGCCGCCATCGCGAAACTCCGTTTCGGGGGACAGAAGTCTCTGTTCCGGCACCCTACCGGGACGGGAATTGCCCCCGGAGTCATCTCCATCGACACCACCGCCACCTTCATCGCCATCGCTGTCTCCCATGATGAGGAGGGAGTAGTTCTCCCCCGAGGCTGAGGGCTCTACCGTAGCTATGTGGTTCATCTCTCTCTCCCATGTGATCTTTATGTGATCATGAGCTTTGTGATCTAGTTGAATATCATCTATGTGCTACTCTAGTGATGTTATTAAAGTAGTCTATTCCTCCTTCATGATGTAATGTGGACAGTGTGTGCATCATGTAGTACTTGGTATAAGCTATGATTGTGATCTCTTGTAGATTATGAAGTTAACTATTACTATGATAGTATTGATGAGATCTATTCCCCTTTCATAGCCTGATGTTGACAGTGTGCATGCTATGTTAGTACTCGGTATAATTGCAATGGTCTATCATGCACTCTAAGGTTACTTAAATATGAACACCGAATGTTGTGGAGCTTGTTAACTCCGGCTTGAGGGAGCTCTTGTAGCCCTACACAATGAATGGTGTTTGTCATCCAACAAGAGAGTGTAGAGAAAGTAGTATTTGTTTATTCAGTTATGTGATCAGTTATGTGTTTGTCATCCCTAGGCCTTGTTTCCGAATATCGAAACTCCGTTTATTTACTGTTCCACTGCATGTTTACTCGCTGCCATATTTATTTCAGATTGCTATTACCACTCATATTCATCCATATCACTTGCATCTCACTATCTCTTCGCCGAACTAGTGCACCTATACATCTGAAAAGTGTATTAGGTGTGTTGGGGACACAAGAGACTTCTAGTATCGTGATTGCAGGGTTTCTTGAGAGGGATATCTTTGTCCTCTACCTCCCTGAGTTCGATAAACCTTGGGTGATTCACTTAAGGGAAACTTGCTGCTGTTCTACAAACCTCTGCTCTTGGAGGCCCAACACTGTCTACAGGAATAGAAGCGTGCGTAGACATCAGAACGTTATTAGGATCAACATGAGATCTACCATTAACAAGCATAGACATAATAACATCAATCTTATCACTCAAAGAAGAGGTTTCTTCAACATAATTTACCTTCTTACCTTGAGGAGTCCTTTCAGTGTGCCATTCAGAGTAGTTGATCATCATATCATCAAGAAGCTTTGTTGCAAGACCCAAAGTGATGGACATAAAAGTACCTCCATAGCACTGAATCCAATAGGTTCCTCGAAGAAAAATTCAATCCTGCATAAAAGGTTTGGATGATCATCCAAGTAGTTAGTCCATGGGTAGGGCAATTCTTTACCAAATATTTCATTCTTTCCCATGCTTGGGCAACATGTTCATTATCCAATTGCTTAAAATTCATAATGCTACTTCTCAAAGATATAATTTTAGCAGGAGGATCATATCTACCAATGAAAGCATCTTTACATTTAGTCCATGAATCAATACTATTCTTAGGCAAAGATAGCAACCAATCTTTAGCTCTTCCTCTTAAGGAGAAATGAAACAATTTCAGTTTTATAATGTCTCCATCTACATCCTTATACTTTTGCATTTCACAAAGTTCAACAAAATTATTAAGATGGGCAGCAACATCATCAGAACTAACACCAGAAAATTTCTCTCTCATAACAAGATTTAGTAAAGCAGGTTTAATTTCATAAAATTCTGATGTAGTTGCAGGTGGATCAATAGGAGTGCATATAAAATCATTATTATTGGTGCTAGTGAAATCACACAACTTAGTGTTCTCAGGAGTATTCATTTTAACAGTAATAAAAATAAGTAAAGCAAACTGAATTAAATAAAGTAAATGCAAGTAACTAATTTTTTGTGTTTTTTATATAAAGAAAGCAAACAAAACAGAAAATAAAATAAAGCAAGACAGTAAACAAAGTAAAGAGATTGGGCGTGAGAGACTCCCCTTGCAGCGTGTCTTCATCCCCCGGCAACGGCGCCAGAAATTAGCTTGATGACGCGTGAAGCACACGTCCGTTGGGAAACCCAAGAGGAAGGTGTGATGCGTACAGCAGCAAGTTTCCCTCAGTAAGAAACCAAGGTTATCGAACCGGTAGGAGATGAAGGCCACGTGAAGGTTGTTGGTGAAGGAGTGTAGCGCGGCGCAACACCGGGGATTCCGACGCCAACGTGGAACCCGCACAACACAATCACGGTACTTTGCCCCAACTTAACGAGTGAGGTTGTCAATCTCACCGGCTTGTCGTAAACAAAGGATTAAACGTATGGTGTGGAGAATGATGTTTGTTTGCAAAGAACAACAGAGAACAGAGTTTGCAGTAGATTGTATTTCAGATGTAAAAGAATTGACCGGGGTCCACAGTTCACTAGTGGTGTCTCTCCAATAAGATTAATAGCATGTTGGGTGAACAAATTATAGTTGGGCAATTGACAAATAGAGAGGGCATAACAATGCACATACATATCATGATGACTACTATGAGTTTACTTAGGGCATTACGACAAATAACATAGACCGCTATCCAACATGCATCTATGCCTAAAAAGTCAACCTTCGGGTTAGCATCCGCACCCCTTCCAGTATTAAGTTGCAAATGATGTCTACGGGAGCTTCTATTCTTGTAGACAGTGTTGGGCCTCCAAGAGCAGAGGTTTGTAGAACAGCAGCAAGTTTCCCTTAAGTGGATCACCCAAGGTTTATCGATCTCAGGGAGGAAGAGGTCAAAGATATCCCTCTCATGCAACCCTGCAACCACAAAGCAAGAAGTCTCTTGTGTCCCCAACACACCTAATAGGTGCACTAGTTCGGCGAAGAGATAGTGAAATACGGGTGGTATGAATAAGTAGTAGCAACGACACCGGAAAAGTGCTTTGCCCAGGACGATAAACAAGCGAGTAGTAACGCAGCGAGTAGTAACGCAGACAGTAGTAACGCAATGAAACAAGTAAACAAGCAGCGATAGCGATATTTAGGAACAAGGCCTAGGGATTAGACTTTCACTAGTGGACACTCTCAACATTGATCACATAACAGAATAGATAAATGCATACTCTACACTCTCTTGTTGGATGATGAACACATTGCGTAGGATTACACGAACCCTCAATGCCGGAGTTAACAAGCTCCACAATTAAATGTTCATATTTAAATAACCTTAGAGTGCAAGAAAGATCAACACGACTAAACCAAGTACTAACACAGAGCATGCACACTCGTCACCTTCACACTATGTAGGAGGAATAGATCATATCAATACCATCATAGCAATAGTTAACTTCATGATCTACAAGAGATCATGATCATAGCATACGCCAAGTACTAACACGGATGCACACACTGTCACCATTACACCGTGCAGGAGGAATAAACTACTTTAATAACATCACTAGAGTAGCACATAGATAAATTGTGATACAAAACACATTGCAATCATAAAGAGATATAAATAAGCACTTCACTACGCCATTCATAACGGTGAACAAGTATTCCGTGAAATATAGCCTAAGAGACCCACACGGTGCACACACCGTCACCTTTACACACGTGGGACAAGGAGTCTCCGGAGATCACATAAGTAAAACTCACTTGACTAGCATAGTGACATCTAGATTACAAGCATCATCGGATGAATCTCAATCATGTAAGGCAGCTCATGAGATTATTGTATTGAAGTACATAGGAGAGAGATGAACCACATAGCTACCGGTACAGCCCCGAGCCTCGATGGAGAACTACTCCCTCCTCATGGGAGCAGCAGCGGTGATGAAGATGGCGGTGGAGATGGCAGCGGTGTCGATGGAGAAGCCTTCCGGGGCACTTCCCCGCTCCGGCAGGGTGCCGGAACAGAGACTCCTGTCCCCCAGATCTTGGCTTCGCGATGGCGGCGGCTCTGGAAGGTTTTCCGTATCGTGGTTTTTCGCCTCAGGGTTTTCTCGACGGAGGCTTTAAATAGGCGGAAGGGCAGCGTCGGAGGGTCGAAGAGGCGGCGGCACCATAGGCCTGGTGCGGCCGGGGCCCGAGCCGCGCCACCCTATCATCCGGGGCCCACAGGGCCCCCTCTAGCGGCTCTCGGGTGTTCCGGATGCTTCCGGTGAAAATAGGAACCCGGGTCTTGATTTCGTCCGATTCCGAGAATATTTCGTTACTAGGATTTCGAAACCAAAAACAGACTAGAACAAGAACCGGCACTTCGGCATCTTGTTAATAGGTTAGTTCCAGAAAATGCACGAATATGACATAAAGTGTGCATAAAACATGTAGGTATCATCAATAATATGGCATAGAACATAAGAAATTATCGATACGTCGGAGACGTATCAAGCATCGCCAAGCTTAGTTCTCGCTCGTCCCGAGCGAGTAAAACGATAACAAAGATAATTTCCGAAGTGACATGCCATCATAACCTTGATCATACTATTTGTAAACATATGTAATGAATGCAGCGATCAAAACAATGGTGATGACATGAGTAAACAAGTGAATCATAAAGCAAAGACTTTTCATGAATAGTACTTCAAGACAAGCATCAATAAGTCTTGCATAAGAGTTAACTCATAAAGCAATAAATCAAAGTAAAGGTATTGAAGCAACACAAAGGAAGATTAAGTTTCAGCGGTTGCTTTCAACTTGTAACATGTATATCTCATGGATAATTGTCAACATAGAGTAATATAACAAGTACAATATGCAAGTATGTAAGAATCAATGCACAGTTCACACAAGTGTTTGCTTCTTGAGGTGGAGAGAAATAGGTGAACTGACTCAACATAAAAGTAAAAAGAATGGTCCTTCAAAGAGGAAAGCATCGATTGCTATATTTGTGCTAGAGCTTTTATTTTGAAAACATGAAACAATTTTGTCAACGGTAGTAATAAAGCATATGAGTTATGTAAATTATATCTTACAAGTTGCAAGTCTCATGCATAGTATACTAATAGTGCCCGCACCTTGTCCTAATTAGCTTGGACTACCGGATCTTTGCAATGCACATGTTTTAACCAAGTGTCACAATGGGGTACCTCCATGCCGCCTGTACAAAGGTCTAAGGAGAAAGCTCGCATTTTGGATTTCTCGCTTTTGATTATTCTCAACTTAGACATCCATACCGGGACAACATGGACAATAGATAATGGACTCCTCTTTAATGCATAAGCATGTGGCAACAATTATTATTCTCATATGAGATTGAGGATATGTGTCCAAAACTGAAACTTCCACCATGATTCATGGCTTTAGTTAGCGGCCCAATGTTCTTCTCTAACAATATGCATGCTCCAACCATTAAGGTGGTAGATCTCTCTTACTTCAGACAAGACGGACATGCATAGCAACTCACATGATATTCAACAAGTAATAGTTGATGGCGTCCCCAGAAACATGGTTATCGCACAACAAGCAACTTAATAAGAGATAAAGTGCATAAGTACATATTCAATACCACAATAGTTTTTAAGCTATTTGTCCCATGAGCTATATATTGCAAAGGTGAATGATGGAATTTTAAAGGTAGCACTCAAGCAATTTACTTTGGAATGGCGGATAAATACCATGTAGTAGGTAGGTATGGTGGACACAAATGGCATAGTGGTTGGCTCAAGTATTTTGGATGCATGAGAAGTATTCCCTCTCGATACAAGGTTTAGGCTAGCAAGGTTATTTGAAACAAACACAAGGATGAACGGTACAGCAAAACTCACATAAAAGACATATTGTAAACATTATAAGACTCCATACCGTCTTCCTTGTTGTTCAAAACTCAATACTAGATGTTATCTAGACTCTAGAGAAACCAAATATGCAAACCAAATTAGCAAGCTCTAAGTGTTTCTTCATTAATGGGTGCAAAGTATATGATGCAAGAGCTTAAACATGAGCACAACAATTGCCAAGTATCAAATTATCCAAGACATTTTAGAGTTACTACATGTAGCATTTTCCAATTCCAACCATATAACAATTTAACGAAGAAGAAACTTCGCCATGAATACTATGAGTAGAGCCTAAGGACATATTTGTCCATATGCTACAGCGGAGCGTGTCTCTCTCCCACAAAGTGAATGCTAGAATCCATTTTATTCAAACAAAACAAAAACAAAAACAAACCGACGCTCCAAGCAAAGTACATAAGATGTGACGGAATAAAAATATAGTTTCAGGGGAGGAACCTGATAATGTTGTCGATGAAGAAGGGGATGCCTTGGGCATCCCCAAGCTTAGACGCTTGAGTCTTCTTAGAATATGCAGGGGTGAACCACCGGGGCATCCCCAAGCTTAGAGCTTTCACTCTCCTTGATCATATTGCATCATACTCCTCTCTTGATCCTTGAAAACTTCCTCCACACCAAACTCGAAACAACTCATTAGAGGGTTAGTGCACAATAAAAATTAACATGTTCAGAGGTGACACAATCATTCTTAACACTTCTGGACATTGCATAAAGCTACTGGACATTAATGGATCAAAGAAATTCATCCAACATAGCAAAAGAGGCAATGCGAAATAAAAAGGCAGAATCTGTCAAAACAGAACAGTCCGTAAAGATGGATTTTATTAGGCCACCAGACTTGCTCAAATGAAAATGCCCAAATTGAATGAAAGTTGCGTACATATCTGAGGATCATGCACGTAAATTGGCTTAATTTTCTGATCTACCTACAGGGAGGTAGACCCAGATTCGTGACAGCAAAGAAATCTGGAACTGCGCAGTAATCCAAATCTAGTACTTACTTTACTATCAAAGACTTTACTTGGCACAACAAAACATAAAACTAAGATAAGGAGAGGTTGCTACAGTAGTAAACAACTTCCAAGACACAAATATAAAACAAAGTACTGTAGCAAAATAACACATGGGTTATCTCCCAAGAAGTTCTTTCTTTATAGCCATTAAGATGGGCTCAGCAGTTTTAATGATGCACTCGCAAGAAATAGTATTTGAAGCAAAAGAGAGCATCAAGAGGCAAATTCAAAACACATTTAAGTCTAACATGCTTCCTATGCATAGGAATCTTGTAAATAAACAAGTTCATGTAGAGCAAAGTAACAAGCATAGGAAGATAAAACAAGTGTAGCTTCAAAAATTTCAGCACATAGAGAGGCATTTTAGTAACATGAAAATTTCTACAACCATATTTTCCCCTCTCATAATAACTTTCAGTAGCATCATGAGCAAACTCAACAATATAACTATCACATAAAGCATTCCTATCATGAGTCTCATGCATAAAATTATTACTCTCCACATAAGCATAATCAATTTTATTAGTAATAGCGGGAGCAAATTCAAAAAAGTAGCTATCATAATTATTCTCATCAAGTGTAGGAGGCATAGTATAATCACAATAAAATTTACTCTCCATAGTAGGTTGTACCAAAAGACCACTATTATAATCATCATAAATAGGAGGCAAAGTATCATCAAAGAAAATTTTCTCCTCAATGCTTGGGGGACTAAAAAGATCATGAAAACCAGCTTCCCCAAGCTTAGAACTTTCTATATCATTATCAACAATGGTGTTCAAAGCGTTCATACTAATATTACTACCAGCATGCAAATAAGATTTCATAGGTTTTTTAATTTTCGCATCAAACAATCCATGTTTTAAATCAGGAAATAGAATAAGAAGCTCATTGTTGTCCATTATGCCAAACTAGTGTAAACAAGAAACAAAAAGATGCAATTGCAGGATCTAAAGGAAATAGCTTCGAGCACAAACACAATGGCGCCGGAAAAGTACTGTTACACGGAACCGGAGTATGAGTGCCTTTTTACCTTTCCTCCCCGGCAACGGCGCTCGGAAAAGTGCTTGATGTCTACGGGAGCTTCTATTCTTGTAGACGGTGTTGGGCCTCCAAGAGCGAGAGGTTTGTAGAACAGACAGCAAGTTTCCCTTAAGTGGATCACCCAAGGTTTATCGATCTCGGGGAGGAAGAGGTCAAAGATATCCCTCTCATGCAACCCCGCAACCACAAAGCAAGAAGTCTCTTGTGTCCCCAACACACCTAATAGGTGCACTAGTTCGGCGAAGAGATAGTGAAATACGGGTGGTATGAATAAGTAGTAGCAACGGCACCGGAAAAGTGCTTTGCCCAGGACGAGTAAACAAGCAGTAGTAACGCAGCAGTAGTAACGCAGCAGTAGTAACGCGAGTAAAACAAGTAAACAAACAGACGATAGCGATATTTAGGAACAAGGCCTAGGGATTAGACTTTCACTAGTGGACACTCTCAACATTGATCACATAACGAGAATAGATAAATGCATACTCTACACTCTCTTGTTGGATGATGAACACATTGCGTAGGATTACACGAACCCTCAATGCCGGAGTTAACAAGCTCCACAATTAAATGTTCATATTTAAATAACCTTAGAGTGCAAGAAAGATCAACACGACTAAACCAAGTACTAACACAAGCATGCACACTGTCACCTTCACACTATGTAGGAGGAATAGATCATATCAATACCATCATAGCAATAGTTAACTTCATGATCTACAAGAGATCATGATCATAGCATACGCCAAGTACTAACACGGATGCACACACCGTCACCATTACACCGTGCAGGAGGAATAAACTACTTTAATAACATCACTAGAGTAGCACATAGATAAATTGTGATACAAAACACATTGCAATCATAAAGAGATATAAATAAGCACTTCACTACACCATTCATAACAGTGAACAAGTATTCTGTGAAATATAGCCTAAGAGACCCACACGGTGCACACACTGTCACCTTTACACACGTGGGACAAGGAGTCTCCCGGAGATCACATAAGTAAAACTCACTTGACTAGCATAGTGACATCTAGATTACAAGCATCATCGGATGAATCTCAATCATGTAAGGCAGCTCATGAGATTATTGTATTGAAGTACATAGGAGAGAGATGAACCACATAGCTACCGGTACAGCTCCCGAGCCTCGATGGAGAACTACTCCCTCCTCATGGGAGCAGACAGCGGTGATGAAGATGGCGGTGGAGATGGCAGCGGTGTCGATGGAGAAGCCTTCCGGGGCACTTCCCCGCTCCGGCGGGTGCCGGAACAGAGACTCCTGTCCCCCAGATCTTGGCTTCGCGATGGCGGCGGCTCTGGAAGGTTTTCCGTATCGTGGTTTTTCGCCTCAGAGTTTTCTCGACGGAGGCTTTAAATAGGCGGAAGGGCAGCGTCAGAGGGTCGAAGAGGCGGCGGCACCATAGGCTGGCGCGGCCGGGGGCCCGAGCCGCGCCACCCTATCATCCGGGGCCCACAGGGCCCCCTCCGGCGGCTCTCGGGTGTTCCGGATGCTTCCGGTGAAAATAGGAACTCGGGTCTTGATTTCGTCCGATTCCGAGAATATTTCGTTACTAGGATTTCGAAACCAAAAACAGCGAGAAAACAACGAATCGGCACTTCGGCATCTTGTTAATAGGTTAGTTCCAGAAAATGCACGAATATGACATAAAGTGTGCATAAAACATGTAGGTATCATCAATAATATGGCATAGAACATAAGAAATTAGCGATACGTCGGAGACGTATCAGCAAACAACAGACAATTGCATTAAGTACTGTGCGTAATGTAATCAACACAAATATCCTTAGACAAAACATTGATGTTTTATCCCTAGTGGCAACAGCACATCCACAACCTTAGGACTTTCTGTCACTGTCCCAGATTCAATGGAGGCATGAACCCACTATCGAGCATAAATACTCCCTCTTGGAGTCACAAGTATCAACTTGGCCAGAGCCTCTACTAGCAACGGAGAGCATGCAAGATCATAAACAACACATATATGATAGATCAATTAATCAACTTGACATAGTATTCCATATTCATCGGATCCCAACAAACACAACATGTAGCATTACAAATAGACGATCTTGATCATGATAGGCAGCTCACAAGATCTAAACATGATAGCACAAGAGGAGAAGACAACGATCTAGCTACTGCTATGGACCCATAGTCCAAGGATGAACTACTCACACATCAATCCAGAGGCGGGCATGATGATGTAGAGCCCTCCGGTGATGATTCCCCTCTCCGGCAGGGTGCCGGAGGCGATCTCCAGAATCCCCCGAGATGGGATTGGCGGCGGCGGCGTCTCTGGAACTTTTCTCGTATCGTGGCTCTCGGTGATAGGGTTTTCGCGACGGAGAGATTAAATAGGCGAAGGGGCAGAGTCGGGGGACGCTCGAGGGGCCCACCCCATAGGGCGGCGCGCCCAGAGGTGGGGCCGCGCCCCCCTAGGATGTGGCCGCCTCGTCGCCCCTCTTCGTCTCCTCTTCGGACTTCTGGAAGGCTCCGTGGAAAATAAGACCGTGGGCTTTTGTTTCGTCCAAATCTGAGAATATTTCCTGTGTAGGATTTCTGAAACCAAAAACAGCAGAAAACATGAACTGACGCTTCGGCATCTTGTTAATAGGTTAGTGCCGGAAAATGCATCAAAATGATATAAAGTGTATATAAAACATGTGAGTATTGTCATATAACTAGCATGGAACATAAGAAATTATAGATACGTTTGAGACGTATCACCGCCCCATAAACCGCAACGAGAGCCCAGCAAAAAATGATCAGCTTTGGACTTAACATAGAACTTAACACATCTATCTCCGGCTACAACTTAGTAGATGTAAAAGAAAAGATATTTCCTTTATATTTAAATCCTGCGAACGAAACATGCATTTATTATATATATAAGAAAACCTAATTCAACTTAGTAGATGTAGACGTATGCCTTTACTCCATTTGGTGTGTGGGGTTGCGATCAAAGTGTGCCTTGACCTGCACATGTAGCCAGGCATATAAAACCTTGTGTCCTCAGTCTAGGCTTAGTGGACATCGTTGATACTCTCATCAATTGGTAATAACAAAAGGATCAAGAACCATGGATTTTCGACAACAATAACGTGGAGAAGTGGACAATATGATTGACAAAGTTAAAAATAAGAAGGGAGGGCATGGGTTTTTGCAGGCACCGAACATCTTCAGAGCCTCATGTACCGCGAGTAATCTGTGGATGTAACCTGATGTTGCCGTTGGATTCATTCTTGTTTCTTAAACTCTGCATAATTTATGAAATTGCAACATCCCCGCTTAATTTACAAAAATGCACAAGAAATGGTCCCACTTTTCTCGAGAAAAAAAGATCGTCGCCTCTGACGGTGCATTACACCGATCTAACTTTCTTATGGGTTTACACATATTCTTGGATTTATTTGTTTGAATAATTTCCTTTTACTTACAATCGTACCGTTTATCCTAAAAACATTTTCATTTTGATCGAGGCATGCATAACATCAAAGCAAGTGAACGATCCCACAATGCAGTATATTATAGGATCCATAACACAAACCTTTTGAAAACTATGCAATACAAATATGCATGTGCGCATCGTTCTGATGCAGAGGCATGCTCTCTTTAAGAAAAAAACACCAACTAACCTTCAACAATGTGCATTCTCTCCTCCTAGTAAATAATACACACACTAGTTGTGATGCTGTATGTCAAGAGGCTCTAAGCACACCAAGTCACAAACCCACAATTTGTCAGCAAAATGTTTGCTAGTTTTCGAGCAAGCGAATCCTCTGCAACGATCGAAAATCATCGTTATTATCATGCTCATGGTTTCGAATTTCAGTTTCAGGATTCTCTTTTTGTTTGGCTCCTACTGAAATCATGGAAATTTAGCCAAAGGAGTGAAGTTTTCTGTCGAAATTCATCAAAATTTTGAATAATATTTTGGATATGTTTTGGATCCATGGGTACTGCTGAAATTACTGAAATACTTTGACCAAAAGGTAATTATTTGTGTGCACCAAAATCATTTCGTTGAAAACTTAGTGAAAGTCAATTCCATGATCCTGCTCTACTATTTTTTCTATAACATGAAAAAGAAAAGAATGCTTTGGGGTCTTCTCCAAAACATTGTTTCGACGCTGGCCGCTACTTCCCAAGCATCTCTCCACAAGCATCCGCATCGAACTCCCCCACACAAAAATATCGCCAGCTTACCATTTCAGTCCAAACAAATTTCCTTCTCGCAGCGGTCCGTGGACGGCGACGCCCGGCCGACCTCTATCACCACCACGGCCTATCCTGTATCCTCCCCGCGCGCGTCTCCGCCACCCAAATCCCGCCCGCTCCCACCCATAAACTTATCCAAAACCACCCACCCCGATCCTCCACTTTGCATCCAGCTTCCAAGCTTCCCAGGCTGCTGCAGCAATGCCGGCGCTCGGGACGCTCTCCGCCGGCGGCGCCGCCGCCGGCGTCGCGGGCCTGCTCCGCCTCCGCCGCGGCCCGGCCGTCGCCTCGCCGCTGCCGGCCGCCGCGCGCGCCGGCGCCGTGCACGACGGCGGCCAGCTCGTCTGGGGCCGCCAGCTCCGCCCCAACCTCCTCCTCCCCGCCGGCCTGCTCCCGTCCCAGCCCTCCAAGAGGCTGCCGCTCCGCCCGCCCGCCGCCTCCTCCTCCGACCCCGCCCCCGCCGGGTGAGTGCTGCTGCTGATTCTTTTGGAAGCTTCTAGAACCCTCTGGCCGGCCGTTCCCTTGTTTAGACGCGCCCGTTGGTTTCCTCGCCCGCCCCCACGCGCGGCTCGCATAAAAAAATCACTTGCATTCGCGCTGCTTCACACGTTGCCCCACTAGGCACTCGCTCATTGCAGGCACTTCAAAAAACTGGTCCCACCTGCAGCCACACTGATCGCTGTTCAGTGGGGCTCCATCGATGAAATCTGTATAAAACTGATTTGGTAGCCTATCTGATATCGGAGAGTACAGTAGACTGGACAGCAGTGCTGTGCTTTTCATAAATATAAGTTCTCATTTCTGACTGCGATCTCTGGTAACAGGGACACGAAGTCAGTGGGGCTCCTGGAGAAGTACCCTGCAATCACCACCGGATTCTTCTTCTTCATGTGGTACGTTTTCGCTGCCTCGCCGCTTGGCCTACACGTCGAAGTCAAGTACAGTTTCAGTGATTTCTTCAGCTAATGCTGCATTCTGGTGCAAGTGCTTCTGCAGGTACTTCCTCAACGTCATCTTCAACATCCTCAACAAGAAGATCTACAACTACTTCCCCTACCCATAGTAAGTGTGTCTTGGATGCTTCACATTGCTATCAAACAGTGAACTCGGCGAGCTGAAGAATCTTTGCTTTCAGTTTTTGTGCTCGAGCTGCAACTTATATGAAGAATCTTTGCTTACAGCTTCGTGTCAGTGATACATCTGCTCGTGGGTGTCGTGTACTGCCTCATCAGCTGGGCCGTCGGTCTCCCAAAGCGTGCGGTAATTTGTGCTACCTGCCCCAGTGTTGTGTTTTACTATTTGAAAATTCACATGACAGTCAAAATGGTGTTCAGTTGAGATGAATTATGAAACTTAGGCTGTAGGAACAAGGTTTCGTAAGCTTTATACGTACTGTTCGACTGATAGGCCTCCTGTAATTTTCAGTTTAAATAGGTTCAACTGATGGAACATCTGTCACTGCCATGTTTAATACTCTATCTAGATAAAATGCAAAAAATCTCACACTTTCTGGTTTGTGGAGGGTGTAATGAAGTACGGGTGCTTGCAGGTGTTAAGTATATGGTACATATCCTTTATTTAAACCATAATGCAGATCTTCTGTTGTTTGTATGGCTCAAACTGAACTTGATTTACACCCTTCATCTTTTCATACATTACAAAAGTTTCTGTTTACAAAAGAATGACATTCCTCTTCTATCGTAATATAAGAGAATAGTGCATCACAAATCATCACTGCGTTTTATCCAATGTCGTGTTTTTTACGAGGAAACTAGCAACAAATTGACACAAAAAAAACCTGCTGTTTTCTGTAGCCTATCAATTCTACGCTCCTGAAGCTGCTCTTCCCTGTGGCTTTGTGCCATGCTCTTGGTCATGTCACAAGCAACGTGTCCTTTGCTACAGTTGCAGTCTCATTTGCCCACACTATTAAAGGTGACTCTTTCATCTGCACATTTCATTGTGGAGTTCTGTTGCTCTTTTTTTGTGTTATATAAGCTGATTCTTTTCTGTGTCACATAATTGCAATGCAGCTTTGGAGCCCTTCTTCAATGCAGCTGCTACCCAGTTTGTCCTTGGGCAGACAGTTCCCTTGTCTCTCTGGTTATCTCTTGCCCCCGTTGTGCTTGGTAATTCTCAACTAAGTGTTTTATTATCAGTTTGCTAGTTAAAGAGTAGATAGTATAAACAACAAGAAAGAAATGTGTGATACAGTGATTGAAAACTAATAATAACTTCGTCTAAAAAACTAATAATATTTCCTTGCCATATGAGGTTCATTTTGTCCCAGTTATTGCTGTCATTTTTCACTTGATAACACATGCTACTTAGTATTTCTAGCTTCTTTGATCTCACTAGTACCGTGGCCATGCCATTTTCCTCTTCAACCTATTTAACTACTTGAATTACCAGGTGTTTCAATGGCATCCCTCACCGAACTTTCATTTAACTGGAAGGGTTTCATCAATGCCATGATCTCTAACATCTCCTTCACTTACCGAAGCATTTATTCCAAGAAAGCCATGGTTTGTGCCACATCATATCTTTTACTGCTCATTCGATATTTTCTGCCTCAACTCGTGCTTCTGAACTTTCTGTTTTTACTATTTTTACTTGTTTTTGCAGACCGACATGGATAGCACCAACGTGTATGCTTACATCTCAATAATTGCTCTTATCGTCTGCATACCACCAGCAATTATTGTAAGTGTGATAAATTCAGCCCACATAAAAAAGGAAAATATTTGTGCATTATGCTTATGATTGTTTTTCCCATGATCTACCTTGCAGATTGAAGGACCCCAACTTATGCAGTATGGATTAAATGATGCAATTGCAAAAGTAGGAATGACAAAATTTGTTTCAGACCTTTTCCTGGTCGGACTGTTCTACCATCTCTACAACCAGGTAACCATTTTGATACCATGCAAACTGTACGTGTGCTCTTTTTGGCATAATAGGTGTAGCATTTAAGCTTTCTCATGTCATTATGCCATACTTTGATAGCACTAGTAGCTGTAGAATATTTCCTTCTTATGCAATATTCATATCAACATTAAGCAGTAATTAATGATGATGTTGCCAAATGGGTGCGTCCATTTTTTGATGGACAACCTACCTTCCATCTATTATAATCTATAACATGGCTAATGCATTATGCCATGGCAGCTTGCTACAAACACATTGGAGCGGGTGGCCCCTCTGACGCATGCTGTCGGTAATGTGTTGAAAAGGGTGTTCGTCATTGGTTTCTCGATCATCATCTTTGGTAAGTAAAATATTCCTGTTGTTTATGAGTGAATAGTATTTGTTCCCTTGTCAGTTTTTGGACACTGCTGTGCCTACCTTAACACCGGCTAAATCTTATGTTCAACAGGCAACAAAATTACCACACAGACTGGTATCGGGACGGTCGTTGCAATAGCTGGTGTTGCCACCTACTCATACATCAAGGCTAAGATTGAGGAGGAGAAAAGGGTAAGCTTTCAATCAATTATTACAATGTCTCCTAATCTGAGTACATGTAAAGCAGAACTGCTATGACTAGTTTCCAACTGGAATATGGTTTGCACGATAGCAATGATTTTTGTTTTCGGTTACCCAAGCAAGATTACCTACTCCGTAGTACTTGCTAACGATAACAATTCTTTACAAGCAATATGCATAGTATTACAAATTGCTCCTCAGTAGCGAAATTCCTCAGAAGTCAAAAAGCCAGACATTTGAAAAGTAGAAGTAATGGCAAGACAAGAACCATTCAATACCAGGATTGTTATGGTCAATGCTAACCATAATTATAGAGAAAATAAACTTGGATTTCTAATATTACATTTTCTATGATTCACGGCCAGTGTTATAATGTCATCTCATTATCTTGCTTCAATCTTGCAGGCGAAGAGCGCTTGATGTGGTTGCTGTGAATATGGTCGGATGGTTCTGGTGCTCGACTTGCACTGTGCATTGGAGACATGGAGGAGAACCGTAGAGTCTCCTCTTCGTTATTTTGTTTTTGTTTTTGTTTTTATCTGCGCAACTGTTCCCGGTCTAAGGTTGAGCAGCAACAATGCAGATGGTATCCTTCATATTGTCACCGAGAGAGCTCAAATGTGCAGGAATAAACGCTCGTACTTGTAAAGGCTTTTTGTTGTGTGTGTGTGATATCCGAGCATCTATATTCTTCTTTTTGGTTCTTCTGTTGTGGACGTTGGATGAAAGAAATCAACCAGTCTCCTTTCTGCTGTGAACCCTTAGTCGGTAGGCCATATGTGCGCATAATGTGGCAACAGGTCTAATACGTCGGAAAATGATTAGCCAAAGCTACTCTAAGCTTCTGGAAACATTCGTCCGAGCCATCCTAACAAGAGTTAATGATTAGCTGAAGATAGGGCAATGTTACTCTAAGCTTCTGGAAACTTCTGTCTGTGCCATCGTAACATGGGCTCCAATACTAGCAACCATGACACTGAGTCACTGACAATGTAGACATTGCCCATTCCCTAAGAGCATCTCCAGCCGCGTCCCCCAAACCGTCCCCCAAACCGCGCCGGATCGAGCGTTTGGGGGACGTGTTTCGTTCGTGCCGCGTTTGGGGGACGTCGCTCCCCAGCCGCGTCCCCCAAACGCCGCCCCCAAACATTAAAAGTATTTTTTTTAGCTAGAAAGAAACTATTTAATAATATTCAAATCGGTTGAACATAAACAAATTATATATAAAACTTCGAAAAAATATAATTAAATACATATAAACTATCTACTTCTTCTTCTTCGCCGATGGCCCCGCCTCGTCGTCGTCATCGCGGTGGCGCTTCCTGCTCGTCACCTCTTCCGAAGAGGCGGTGTCGGCGCTCGACGCGTCGTCGTCGCCGGTGCTCGTCGGCTGCGCCTTGGCCTTCGCCTTCGCCTTGGCCTTGGCCTTGGCCTTGGCCTTGGCGGCCTTCGCCTTGGAAGCCTTCGCCTTGGCCGCCTTCGCCTTCGCACGGGCCACCGCCGCCGCCGCGGCCTCGCTCTCTTCTTCCTCCTCCTCCCGGCCCAGCCATTCCTCCTCGCGGTCAACTGGCGGCGGGGAATCGTCGCCGCTGCTCGGCGTCCCGGCTCTCTCCCACCAATGGCGCCAGCCGGCAGGCTTTCCCTCGCCGGAGGTGTCGGACGGGAGGCCGGGAGATGTAGCTCATCGTCGCCGGAGGTGTCGGATGAAGGCTTGGATGAATGGTGGCGTGCGTACGGCGTACGTACGGGTCTTATTGAGCGCGGATGAACGGCGGCGCGAAGTCGAAGAGAGCAGCGGTTGCTCTTCCGAGGAGTCGGCGCTCCATTCCGGCGGGGTTGGCGCGTCGTCGACGCGGTTGCCAATGCGACGGTTCCGCTTCCTGTCAACTGCACCGTCGCTACGTATGTGGCGGTTGAGCGTCCGAGCCGCTGACGGGTCGGCCCCGCCACTCCCCGCCTCGCTTTTCGCTGTGTCCGGCGTCCCCGGTGCGTCCCCTGTGGGACGGGGACGGGCTCGGGGCGCCGGACACCGAATGGGGGCGCGCCGGACAAAAAAGGGCTTTGGGGGACGCGGCTGGAACGCTTTTTTTGTCCGGCGCGCCCCAAATCCCTTTGGGGGACGCGACTGGAGATGCTCTAACATTCTAGCTCAAAATTGATCTAGTTCATGTGCTATTCGTACAGGATAATAGTTCCAATATAACTGATTTTGAACAAAAGCAAAAATTCCCATACACAGACACGGTGCAAAATCTCTAACCTCAAACCTACATGGGGTTTGTTGCCAGCAATCATCCTGGCTGCATATGTAAAAAGACTCAAGCAAATTATGGAGATAAAAACAACAACATATCAATATAATTTTTACAGGCATGTTACGGGATACCCTCATTTAACCAATTCCGCTCATTGGCCTCTTCAGGCAAACAGAATCTACCTAGCCACACGGTGGCAATATTCACAACCACTTCTGCTAGTCTATAGAATGCCATTTAAATCTAAGAACCCAAAAGCCTTTTGATCCCAGCCTTTTGGTCAGACGTTAGCCTGGAAGGGAACTTGATACTGAACTTAACCCGCAGGTTTCCCTTCTTATTCGGCTCCTTGGGTATTGGCATGCCCTCTCCAGGGATCACCTCTTCATAGCTAGGATGGATCACTGAGCTAACGGGTACAGACAGAATACGCCCATCAAGCGTAGCAACACGCACAGTATATCCAGTCAGTGCTTCAACCAAAGAGATCTTCTCTGTCACGACGAGATCATTTCCTTCCCTAGTGAAAACGTCATGGGGCTTCTCTTCAATGATGAAAACAATATCAGCAGGTATCATGTTTGGAGCTTCATTTCCCTTCTCAGGAAAGGTGATCTTTGTCCCCTTCTTCCAACCAGGCTTTACATCTATAGTCAGAATTTCTTCTACTTGTGAGACTCTCCTGTAAAGATAAGTAAAATTAGAAAGCAGGCACCCAGTATAAGAAGTTTGCAAAGAGAGCATGGTCTTGGAAAGAAAAAGGCTCACAAGAAATAACAATCTATTTTTGTCACAGCATAATATCAGGTACCACAGCAGATGCAGATGAATCAAATCATTGAGGGACTATGTCATAAAATGCAAATATCATACACTGTCCCTAAAATAGGCCGCACACAAGCTAACTAAAACAGTTAACGAGATGACCAATCCCGCACCAACAACGACTTGTTCTGAAAGTCAGACTGAAATAGATATGCAAATATGAGTTGTACTTCCTCCGTCTAAAAATAGGTGTCTCAACTTTATCTAGATACGGATGTATCTCTAACTAAAATGCATCTAGATACATCCGTATCTAGACAAAAGTGAGACCTATTTTTAGATGGAGAGAGTATATCTATTTTTAGAATGTTTCCAACATTCCCATTAGCAAAGCAGAACAACTGGACAAAATTGGAAGGTAATCATTACGGAAAGATGAAAGCTACCATTAAAAAGGAAATATGAGATGGCAACGTGTCTGAAACCGGGTGTTATTTGGTGTGTCCAAAATTTTCTCCGAATCGGATACTCGAATCCGAGTCGGATTCTGACAATGAGATACTCGAATCCGAGTCGGATTATAACAAGAGCACGTGTGTAGCTCTTGTTACATTATTTACAATATAAAGAGATGCTTGGCAAGGAAACAAGATGATTAACACACAGGACTTCCGTGGTTAATAATAGCCAGGTATCATCCCTGCGTTACAAAAAACTAAAAATACCATATAATCTCTGGCTCTGGACAATCTCAAGTTCTCAACCCTGTCATGGAAGTATAAAGCCAAGTGCTAAGCAATTAAAATGCATCACTATGTATACCTAAAATAGACATCTTGCCTAGTTAGTTGACGACTATGAATTAACATAGCTATTTCTAATAGTTCTGTGGAAAACAAGTTATGTCCTTGCAGCAATAATGGGCACACAAGGCCATAAAAGAAAAACAATTTTTGCTCCAAATAAAAGATTGTAATGCAGCTAATTCAGAAAAGGAGAATTCATTTAAATCCCTATAGCCTATAGGGGAGCTTACACCCTGCAATTTCTCATAGCTAACGTGCCAAGCTGAAAAGTAACTGGAATATAGAGGAAGCTTACCCGGTGGCCTCTATGACCTCTCTTGATATTTTCATCTTTTTGGCTACACCCTTGTACAAATCAGCAAGGGTAACTGGCAGCCGGTTCTCAATGGATGCAGGCTTGTGTGATGGGCGCGGCATATTACTTGCAGAACTCTGCGCACCAAATTGCGAGGAGAGGAACTCATTGCCAAACATTGACCCGTAGGATCTAGGGTCCCCTCTCATGCCGCCAGTGCCACCTGACATGCCACCCATGCCACCCATACCACCCATGCTTGAGAATGGCCCAGAAAATCCGAAGAACTCGGCAAATATATCATCTGCACTCCTCGGATTGAAGTGGAATGAGGTGGAATGGCCACCGCCAGGGTAGAAGGGAGATGCACTAGGACCTCCCGCGCCTGGGGGAGGCTGTCCCTTCAACCCTTCTTCACCAAGCTGGTCATATACTGTGCGTTTCTGGGAATCGCTAAGGACCTGAAAGGTCATGAGGTAACGCATAGCATCAGTGTACATTTATAATAAATTACTGGATAAAGAGTATTTAACAAACACAGGAAGTTGATCTCGCTCAAGGTCTGGACTAAAAATAACGTTTCAAAATTTCTCTACCAGATAATAGCAACTATAGATTAAGATTTTCAAGTGTGTGAATCCTTGCGACTAAAATCGTAACAAAGAAGTGGATTAGAGTTTGCATCAACAGAGAAGTTCCTTCCAGCTTCAGGCAGTTGTTTCTGCTTCCTGCTTGACATTACTCCTAAATTGTGAACTCCAAACAAGGATGCAAATCACCCCTCCTACACATTAGTTATGCCCCTAAACGACACAGTAACATCCAACGATATAACCAAAGGATTTGCGATGCAGTTCTAAACATTTTCCAGTTTAAAGCTTCAATTTTTCTAAACATGCCAAATCATTTGCCTTGATGCAGTAAGACCTACAAGCACAACAAAATAGCATACAAATATCATGTAAAAAACTGGCCCTTAAACGGAACCGCTTCCTACCAGCGCACACAATGGCAACGCCAATACATCGATCTGAATTGATCGCCTACAGAGGAGACTTGTTATCTAGGGTTGTTATCTTCGATTCACGTTTTGTGTACGGATAGAATAGACAATCTGGATGATTTCCCTAATCGGCAGGCGACGATCCAGGCGGAAGAAGAAGAAAAAAAGAAGTAATCTTGGGTAGAGGGATGAGATCGAGAAAGAAGGAACAACCTCGTATGCCTCGGAGATCTGCTTGAACTTTGCCTCCGCGTCCTTCTTGTTGGTGGGGTTCTTGTCCGGGTGCCAGCGCATGGCGAGCTTCCGGTATGCCTTCTTGAGGTCGTCGTCGCTGGCGCCGCGGTCGACGCCGAGGACCTTGTAGTAGTCGACCCCCATCTCCTTGGGCGCCTCGGCGGGCGAGTCCTTGCGGCGGCGGGTGGGCCGCGTGGACGACGACTCCGGCGGTCTCCGCTTGGCTCCCCCGCCCCCTCGAATCTTGCCGGCCTTCTCGGTTCCTCGCCGGAAAAGGTCGGCCCGCTCGCTCTTGTCACCAGCCCGTGGGTGGTGGCCTCGGTCTCCGGTTCAGTTTCAGTTTGGTGCTTGTGACGGGAAAGGCGGCTTTGCCTCGGGTCGGAGGGTGTTGATAGGAAATTAGGGAGGCGTAGAAGGTTCCAGAAGGGCTTGGATGGGATACGTGTACTCACGGACACCAGGTGCTGCTGGTGTTGGGTTTGGTCCCGGTTTGGGCTCTGCGGCGCAGCCCGTCCGGTCGGACATGTCACGTCATCTTTCCATGGATTCGTACGAGGTTAAATTGTTGGCCCAGTATAGGCCCGGTTCCCATTATCTGCGATGAATAGACGGAGTTCAATCTATACCTAATAATAAAGGAGCTAAGGTTTCTGCCAAAAAGTTTCGTCAACGCTTTTTTTAGACCGTTTTGCCCTCCCACCAAATCACATAATACTTCACATTGCCATGGTACCAGTTGGTTTCTATACCTAATAATAAAGGGAGAAGCGTTTCCACGGTTTGGTCCGTATGGTTCCGCTGTCCTTCCCTGCTTGGTTTCGTCCGTCGTCGGTGATAAATTTTTGTTCGCCTTCCGACCTGCCGTGTCAAAGCCGAACTCGGTCGCCCTCCCCCCTCCCGCAGGGACTCTCCCTTCCCGCACGGAAATAAATCAGCCCCCATGGTGCTGGGCTCTGGTGCAGATCGATCACGGCCTCCGTGATCTCCCGACAGCCAGCAAGGCAGAAGCGGCGGAGGTCCAATGTGGCGCAGCGCTGGGGCCTGTGAGGCTGTGACGGAAGACCAGGGCCGTCGTCCTCACCGCCATAGCTAGAAAATCGACGCCATCACTACTAGGTCCCACGTCACCGCAGCGAGCTCGCCGGAGATCAAATCAATCCCGCGGCCTGAACCTACGCATGATTTGATCAATTTTCCGAAAAAGTTCAATCGGTTGGAGGTACAGGAATCGATCCTCATGCCACCCAGCTAGCAGCCGAAGGCGCCAGGTCGCCACCACCAAGCAGCCTGGCCAGATCTTCCCACCGCTGCCTCCAAGAGTTCCCGCAGACCCTGCGCGTCCTGACCTCTGCAGGCTATAGCGATGCTTCAAAAACATAAGCCACGGGACAGCGTCCAGGAGGACAAGCCGAAAAGGCCACGGCGACACGATTCCTGGCCATTGACACAATAGTGGTAGCACGGGAGAGGGGAGACGCGGTTGGACGTTATCAAGGAGTGTGAGACCGCTTCAGGGTGGCATGGCGAGCCGCTCTTGGCGATGGTGGTGGAAGAGGCAGTGGGTTCCAGCCGCACGTCGGAGCGCGTGTCCGACGATCATCAAGAACAGCTACCGGGACAACCTACTGTAACGGGCGCCTGTCTCGAACAGCGACATGGACGGCAACTTGCATCGACTCATCGGCTCCGGTGCGACAGCCGTACTTCTACGATGCCGATGAGGACGGCCGCGCCGTTGAGTGCGCCATCTGCTTCTACGTGTGATTAGTTGTTGAGTGTTGACTCGCTCCTTCGCAAATCAGATTCCTCAGTCTGTTCTAAACTTTTGATCTATTTGTTCTATTCTTTTTTCCTCGGTCGTTCAGTTCTATCTGAGACTGAATCCAGGTGTTGCGCCGGTCAGTTCCACTTCATCAAAATTTCTTCATCAGGATCTCTGTAACTTTTGTTTGAATGTATAATGAGTTTCTGGAGTGCTTCTCCACGGCAGCTTATTTAACTATTTTGAGATGATTGCACTACATTGCTGCAGACGGGAGAAGGCAGGACTAAAAACCCAGCCAATTGATAATTTTAGAGGGGTAGTGCCTCTACTAGATGACAAACTCTTGATTTTTTTTTGGATTTTTATAGAAAGGTAATATAGTGTTTGCCTTCAATGAATTAATTTGTGCTCACTGCTTATGTGCTCCATCCAGTAGGCCACATACAAATGCATCTTTTGACCGCCACACATTTGGGAAAAGAAGAATAATTTTCACGCTTTGAATGTGCATATGTTTGATATAAACTGAAATATATGTACATGCTTGTCTGAATTTAACATCACTGTTTCGCTGTCAGGTTGGTTTGATAATATGCAAGATTGCCACTTCTTAAGAAATATAGTTCCTCCTTATTTTGCTTCATGTTAAAAGCTGGATGTGTGAAACAAATGACTTATTGCCGCAATTTCACTTTTTTTGATAGATGAGTACTGCATATCTTGAAGTTATATCGAATAGTCCGAATTTGAAGCAGTAAGATATACTCCATGGTTGATAGCAACTGAGCCTTGAGTTCCACCGACCGTGAGAATCATCACGAACCTACTCAAAACACTAGCTAGCAAGGTTGTTTACATAGGTTTCTGAATTAATTGTTTTCCACTTTAGTTTGATTCTCTCAATTCATGTCAAGTTTTCAGAAAAAAAGCATCTTAATGTGTCTTTGGACATGAAAATTATGAAAATACCATACTAAAAAATGCTGCCATATATGCAAAGGTACCTTCCCTTGGACGGGAGGGGACTGCAAGGTCGTGCCTGAGAGTGAATGAAGAAGAGGGTTCGCCTCTAATATATATGAAATGTTACTTTCCTTAACCGGTAGCATGGTGGGTAACTGGCCGACAAGAAACAATCCACGTTTTACTATTTATAAGTACTCTCTCCGATCCATAATAATTATTGGGCTTTAGTTCAAATTTGATTGGAGTAATAGTATAGATATAGATTATGTTTGTCGTGAATATAATAAGAGAAAACATGACCACGCTTAACGATAGCGATAAGGAGGTGGTCAACGTGATGGTATGCTGGAGAGTTTGATTGATGGTTTGCTGTAGCGTTAAGTATTTCTGTCTTCCGATGCGTTCCGGTGCAACGCATGCTGCCAAAATTTTCGTCCAATATTTTTTTTTGGACAGTTTTGCCCTCTCACCAAATCGCATAATACATTAAATTGTCACCATACCAGTTCATCCTCCGAGCGGAATCCTCCCCCCCCCCCCCCCCCCGTTCCTTCTCGACAGCCACAACTCCCCTCCCCTACTTCCGGCGCTCGTCCACAAAGACCCTTGCCGCACACCGCCAACGAACCGGCGAATCCGCCGCCTGCCGCCCGTTCCTTCTTTGCATCGACAGAGGCTTCTATGGGATCCTCTTCTCGCGCAGTGCTTTTTGTGGTTGATTCGGGAGCGACGGTGGGTAAAGATGACCAGCCCCAGATCCCCCACTTCCTGAGATCTGGGTCATCCGGTGGCTGAGCCCCTATCCCCAACGAGTCATGATTTGGCTCTATCCCGGCCTGCTCGCTAGATGCCATTAATTAAAAAATTATTTCTTATTCGTACCCGGTGCAACGCACGGGCATTTGTGCTAGTGATATATAAAGCTCACAAAGGTTTATCTAAAGCAGCGTCTGCTTCTCTCAACAAAAAAAAAAAAGCTAAAGCAGCGTCCGCTTTAGAAGCTATCTTAGCAATGCCATAATTGCCGAGTTGAAATAAAGAGAACTAGCAAAAGATTTCGCTTATCTTGGCTATAAAATGATCTCTTAGAAAGATCTAAAAAAAATGATAAGACATTTCTTCTTCTCTTTGCTCACATGTTTTCTTGTTTAATTTGAACAACCACATTACTTCATAAGAATACAAACAACGGTTTATATAGATACCTTATCGAGGTTCCATATACTGATATGGTGGTCGTGCTTAAAACCTTTGGTATTGGTCAAGTTTATGCTTGGTTTGGTCTTCTAAGGTTGTCTACATTGCGGTCATCGAGGAACATGGAGATGCAAATAGTGAAGCAAGGTACAAAATGAAAATGGGTTGATGTATTACCTCTCCAAAGTCCTAGCACCTAATTCTACTCATGTTTCACATATGTTGTATCTTTTGGTCTGGAACTTTGGATAGAATTGTCTACTTCCAGCATGTTCTAAACCTTTTCTGGTCTTAGGCATAGATGAATATCATCACAAATTCACGAGTTATATTTGTTTTGTTAGAACTCAGAGCCAATCTACCTTTTTCAATGTTCATATCAACTAGATTATCAGGAGCTGAACTTCTTTGACCACTAAAATGAGTCTCTAGCCCCTGTCCCAAATATCTGTGCAAGTTCATATGTAGTGTCAACTAAATACTAGAGAGGACACAAATTTTACACTCAACTTAGAGTATTGAGTGAGAGAATTTCTTGGAGGCTTTCCTGTATCCTTTTAATGTTGAATGTCAATGAAACACCAGACTACATCTTACTGGTGCTTCATATGCAGCCACATCTTATACATAAAGTTGTTTCTTTAAGACAAGGTTTACTTAGTGCTAGGTTGATTTAGTTGCAGTAGGATTTGTTAGCAATTTGGTTTGTTAGCAGTAGGATTTGTTTGCACTCTGGTTTGAATGAAAATGAAAATGCTACTCCTACTGGTTGAATAAAGTAGCTACTGGTTACTCCTGCTGCTTCATTAGGTGGAGTTCTTTTGGTGGCAGTAGTTGATTTAAACCAAAGTAAGAATAAATTTTGGTGGCAGTAGGTGCTTCATTAGGATTTAAATTTTGGTGGCAGTCCATGCTGCTACTCTGCTATTGCTGGTGCATGCTACTACTGTGATGTTGATGCTCTGGTTGCAAAAGTATAGTTCTCTTGATTTAGTTCATTGTTTTCAAATTCAAAATAAAAGTATAGTCCATGCTACTGCTCTGCTATTGCTGGTGCATGTTGCTCCTGTGCTGTTGCTGCTCTGCTTGCAAAAGTATAGTTCTCTTGATTTAGTTTCATTATTTTTAAATTCAAAATAAAATTATAGTCCATGTTGCTGCTTTGCTAATGCTCACTGGTTGCTCATGCTCACTGTAATGAAATGATGAAATGAAGCAGAAATAAAAGGGCATTCTCTAGAAATAAATGGTGTACATGGTTCTCTGGAAAGTAGAGCATATAGAAATAAAATGGGCATTCTCTGGTTATAAATGATTTCTGCTCACTATATATGTGTATATGTTGTACATGGTTCTCTGGAAAGTAGAGAATATACAAATAAAATGGGCACTCTGGTTATAAATGAAATGGTTCATTCACTGGAAATAAAATGCTATGGTTCATTCTCTGGTTATAAAATTCTATGGTTCATTCTCTGGAAATAAAATGCTATGGTTCATTCTCTGGAAATAAAACGGGCTATGCAACTGCTTCTATTGCATTCTATATGGTGGCAGATGCATGGTGGCTACTCTCTGTAATAAAAGTGGTGATATGCTATGCTATTGCTCCTACTGTATTTTTATACTAGGAGGCATTGGCGCGGCGCACGCCGCGCCCATGACATTTCGATTGTAGGAAAGGCAAGTGGTTATGAATTATCGGCGTATATAAAGTAATAAAATCGAGTAAGTCTAGCAGATTAGTGGTGTGTAGCATAAAATCATGCAGTGTATATGTTGGAATTATGTGTGTAAAAAATTGTGCCGGAAATTGCACTGAACAACCTATTTATTAGATTTGTTTCTAAAAGTATTAGTATTAACCCCGAAATTGCCTGCGGATGGCCAGTGAGCTAAAACCGGAAGTATGGGTTAATTCTCTCTTCTTATAGTCTTACATATAGGACAAAAAAAATAAAGTTTTTCGATCACTTGCTTCGCTTGTCCTTTTTTGATCGGCTTTTTTTAACGCAAATAGATTCAATGTAGTAATTTCTTTTAAGTGAACTGGAGTAACGTGCAGATGGGCTGCTAATGGAACAATGGCCCATAGGCAATAGCTGTTCTGTGTTGTTGGGTTTTTAGTACGTGGATTGTTTTTCGAGGGAATTGCAGTACATGGACTAACTCCAGGAGTTGGGGTGTCTTCTCCCCGGATCCCCTTTCTCACTCCTCTGGCTGGAGCTTGGAGGAGCTGAGCTCTGTCGCCATTGATTCTGGGCGTCGTCGATGTCAGCCGACTCAGGAAGAAGGAAGGCTCGATCTAATCATCTAGCGGGGCCGTACTTTGTTCCTTCGGGGCGGCCACCTGGATGGCCTCGCTGCTTCGCGGCAGCGCGATGGCAAAGCGGGTGGCGTATGAAAGGCGGGGATGCGTTGCAGGGACGTCTGTGGAGGGATTCTTGAGACTTGGGTGGTGGAGCTCGTAGTTTAATGGAGGCTCCGGATAGAGGTGTGGCTCTCCGTGGGAATCGGCTCCATCGACATCGCCAATGGAATGGAAGGCAGCCAAATAATTGGTATGTTTCTCTCACTGGTTACTGAAAGCAATTTCGTTCGTATGCTTTATTTGAGTGGGCGAGGCAACCTCAATTTATTTTGTGCTAATTAGAGTGTAAAAACAGCAGAGCTTTCAACTCTGTCTTTAGCCTCTGAGGCATGCACAGAATGCATAGGCATTACGGATAGGTAGTGGCGCATGGAATATTCATACACAAGAGCAAACACAAAGCACAACAGTATCAAAAATAGTTCCACTACATGGTTCTACGCAAACAAAGCACAACATACCATAGATACTTGCCCAAAAGAAAAATATACTCTTGATGAATAAATCGTGCAGGTGTGAGTAAAGTAGAGTGATAAGATGAATGGCTTTCCACAATCACTTTTATCTTAGGAGGAGAGAATGATGGCTTAGTCTAACAGGCGTGGTAGAAAAACTAATAGATGGGATCTGCAATTACACAAAGCGACTTAGTATTATAGTACTTCAGCTACTTAATATTACTTCATTAGAGGTACTCAATGTTACAATAGCTCAATGGTCTGTTCACTATTGTAGAGTTGCTAGAAGGGTGCCTCATATTCTACATTGGTGTCGCGGTTGAGCCATTGCAAAGAAATCAAATTCTTCTATATAGGTTCTCTGAATGGCTAGTTCTTGCAATCACCATGGCCTTAATTAATTTCGACAGCTTCTGCAAACGAAACTGTTTACCACGATATTACGTGTTTAGCCATGGTTTATGCAATTTAGCTTTGGCTTTGCATCTTTACCTGACCAATTGGTCTATTTCTTCTTCTCGTGACCTGTACTGCAAACATCAAATATGGATTTCAGTCATTGGTGCAATCATATATAACTTGTATAAATGTATGCCTTCTTTTCCCTGACCCAGTCGGCCGCACCATGTATACGGAGTGTGGGAGACAGTCTATTGACGCTGGATCAGCTATAAGCAATATGAGAAGTGTCAGTGTGAGAGTGTACCTCACCTAGGTCTGAGTTAATTGGTCCCAGGACATCTTTGGTGGGCGTGACTTATGTGGTGCCGCAATCCTCTGATATTTTTGGACCTCTCAAGTTTCCAAGCAGGGCAGGAGGTGGTGGCAGACTAATTCTTGCGCCCGCAATTGCCTGGGATTTTTTGCCCACAATAACGGCCATGTGAGGTGGGATGTAGTATCAGTAGTATGCTCAGTCCTTGTTATTGATCACAAAGAGCATCTCATCTCTGCATGTCCTTGGAATGGCAGGGGAGCCAAAGAACAGAGTTTAACCGACTATCACCTCATCTTTCGCGGTTAAGGTCAATGTTGGTTCCGTTGGCTCCATTGGCGTGGAGTTTGTACCTGCACAAGGCAATAATGAAATCATAATGAATATGCTTGACATGTCCACTGTCAGAAGCAAAATTGACCAGTCGTGCATCCAAGATATTTTATTTATGCATCCAAAATTATCTATCTATGTTCTAAGCATCACCTAAAAGCAATGATATAGAATATGAAATTAAGGGTGTAGACGAACAAATTAAATAATAAATATGATAAATGGTAAGGTTATGCATACACTCAATTTTGGAAGCACTGCTTATGAATTTTAAAAGTAATCTAAGAAAAACTGTTCATAGCTTTGTCGCTATAGTCCACTTGCCAGTTGTAAATATTTGACGTGACCCTGATTGCAAGAATTAATCAACATACGTACCATATCTCCATTACTCATTGTGTATCATTCCTGGCAAACCGTCAAGCAAGTAAGCACGCACTTAGCAGATGCACAGTTGAGTTACATCAGCCATGGAAAGGGGACTTCATAACATCCTGGGACATGGAACAGCAGCACGATATACATGCTATACATTGAAAGTTGAAAGCCTTGAAGTTTGACAGCCTGAAACGCATAGACATCACATCACATGAGAGAACATGTAAAATTCTAGTGACCTCATCCCTAGCAGCGAAGTAGGCACAACCTATCTTCACTTTGTGAAGAGAAGGATAGATAAATAAGTTGAGGTAGTGGGGCATTGTTTTTACTAAATACGGAGACAAAATAATTTCAATGCTGAAAACTGCAGAATATCACATCACAGTCCACAACAATGATCCCTAGATCGTATATATTCTGCAGTGTTTTTTGGTCTCTGTTTTCCCAAATGCGGCCAATGCGTGCGAGGATTTTCCATTGATAGGTCTTTGGGTTTACAACTATAACCAATTAAGTCCGCATGGTGTATTTGGTCGGTACTGCATAGAAGAGGAACTACTCAGTAGGAAATAACCAAGGAAACATCAAAATTAGAAAGCAACAATGATATTTATAGACAAAACCTGTGTTTGCCTGAATGAACTGAAGCTCCATTTTGCTGGAATGCATGGCGATGGAACTTTGTTGGTAATCAAGATCTAGCTTTTCAGGGGCACTGGTTCTATTGGTGAGGCCTGGATAAAAAGGGGCTGCTCGTTGGCAAGCAGCCGCAATAGATGGAGAGCCAGAATCGTACTGGTCGGCAGCAAGTGGTCGGGGAGGACATAGAACAATGGGAGGTGAATCGAGCTGGTGTACTACAGCTGGTATGTTCGTACTGGTCGGCAGCAAGTGGTCGGGGAGGACATAGAACAATGGGAGGTGAATCGAGCTGGTGTACTACAGCTGGTATGTTCCTCTTTCTTGAAATACTAAAACTTAACTTCCTTTACATACATCAGCCAATTATATCGATCAGCTCTGAACTTTTTTTGTTGAGGTGAAGAAAATAATTGCATCATTCTCAATATTACTTTACTATTCCTTAGCATGCAAAGTTTTGTTCTCCCTGCATACGAATAAGCTAAAAGTGAAAAAGTAAAACAAAAGACTAAATACAAAGAAACCATGACTCTTTATTGAATCAAATGGTTATGACTATTAGAAGTGATAAAAGGACATATGAAATAAGGGATGGTGTGCAGCACACTGAATACATCTAAAAAAGCAATACAAAGCACATAAGAGGAACTACCGGCTATGCCACAACAAAGTACCATTTGGTAATAGTAAGCATACATAATGCAATAGCTGCAGACACCTGAAATTGGCTTCCTGGCATCTGCATACTTCTGAAGTTAGCTCCCTCACTACAGATTTGCACATACAAATAGAAAACAGTGTGGTGCGTAATTTTATAAAACTCACCGCAAAAGAACCTAGGTAGAAAACACAACACATGGGTGCGAGTTTTTTTTGAACTTTGCCCATGAAGATCTCCTTCATTCGTGGACGACAGCCTGCCAATTTCTGACCTGTATGTAGTTACAACTATTCTAATGCAAAATCCAAGCAAAAATATCGCCATGAAAGGCCATAAAAGTTTGGAAAAACCTGAGAAATACATGTGAACTGACCCTAAACACGCTCTAACGGCAAACCAAAAAATATTCAGTCAAATTCATGAATTTAAGGTACATAAATTGGTCGACTTAAATGCAAGATGAAAAGGTAAAAAAATTAACAAAAAAAAAAGACTTGGCACAGAAGCTACTATCACTTGAAGGAAGAAGTCAACTATATGCATGACAATAAGAGTTTACCGGTAGGAAACAAAATCAATCCTTTTTACCAGCTTTACTGCTTTCTGTGCACGCCCCGTTGCTGCTTACCCTTTTTTGCTTATCTTCTTAAGCGGAGATGGAGACATGAGGAAGACGTAGCCTACCGGAGCCTTGCCGATGGAGAAGATGAGGCTGGAGATGGAGACATGAGGAAGACGTAGCCTACCGGAGCCTTACTGATGGAGAAGATGAGGCTGGACCTCCTTACCTGATCCGCCCCTGCCTGCATCTATGGGACAGTACGGGAGGCTGTGTAGTGGCACATAAAAGTGTTGCCATGGGCGAGCTGACGCAAGTGCGGAACAACTTCTGACTGCGCCATCCATGATTGCAAGATCACCAGCGGCGCAGACAACTTCTGATGGCATCCTCCATGACTGCAAGATCACCGGCGACGCGGACAACTTCTGACGGCGTCCTTCATAACTGCAAGATCAACAGCGGCACCACGTGGAGAGCTCCGGACGGCGACCACAACCTCCTCAAAGGGTCCGAGGTACGTCGGGATAAGGCGGGAACCACCGCGGCGAGGCACGGCTACCGCTCCACCAGCGACCATGGCAACATCAGAGGAGAGCCCTAGGAGAGAGTTTGTGGTCTGAGAAGGGGAAGAGGGCGCCGGCCCTAGTGGGAGGAGGTGGGCGGTGAGGTAGGGAGGAAGGATAGAGATGGGGCAAAGCAGCCCCTCGCATCGATCTATGTGGAGTCGTGGGCACCGCTTTGACTACTTGGCTCTTTGACCAATCTTAAAAAAAAAAGGGAGAGGCCAACAGCCGGTTGCCGGTTGCCCAGGAAAAAGAAACGTGTAACAACTAATAGAGCAAATGGTGGAGAAAAAAAAAGAGAGCAACGTGTCATGCAATGGCTGGATAAAAGAGTGGATAAATAAGCCATGAACAGTAACCGAATTGCTAGGAGCGCACGAAATCAGCCACCCTTTATATAGGGTATATATTATGGTGGCAGATTCTATAAAAGTTCTACTGCTGCTACGCTACTCTCTGTAATAAAAGTGGTGATATTGCCAACATGTTGATATGCTGGAGTTTTTTTGCATTTTTGTACATTTGTAGGGATTGAGTTGCTATTGAGTTGTCGGAATGTTGATTCACTTCCGTTCCAGCAATTCTAGCACTCCGCATGACCATTTTTTAGCAAAAGTCATGCCGAATTTTTCCGTGAAATTTATGTTTGCTAATAGCTCTTTCATCTTTGATTAGGGCTAGCCACCATGTTGTCTCAACAAGATTTATAGTTGCACTACCATAAGTATTTATTGAAGTCGGTGGAGGATGCCGCCGGGGGTAGTGGCGACGACCATGAGATGGAGGATGCTGCTGGGGGTAGTGGCGACGAGCCAAGCGGCGACGAGACAAGTGGCGCCGCCAGGGTGGCACCGAAACAAGTGGCAATGAGCCAAGCGGCGCCGCCGGGGGTGGCGCCGAGACAAGTAGCGACGACCCGGCCAAGCGGCGTCGCCGAGAGTAGTGGCACCAGGACAAGTGGCGCCAAGCGGCCGCAGAAGGCAAGGCACCCAAACACGGTCACCACTTGCACAGACACAATCACAGAGGTGGACCCCAAAAGTGGTTTGCCAGTGGAGCCTAAGCATGTCGCGAAGGGGTACGGCAACCAACTGACAGCAATCCTCCGAGAGGTCGTCAATCTCAACAAAACGGACCTCCGAGGGAAGAACAAAAAACATTTGCGAGTCCAACTCCTTGCGAGGTTGCACGAACGATACAAGTTCCTAGGCGACTACTCCTCCACTCATGAAACCAAAAACATTGTGAACTCACAAGCCCTCCTCAAGTTCACTAAACACCTGAGCAGCTATAAGCCCATGGTGAGGAAGATGATTGCTGAGGGCAAAGGTTTCGAAGAGGTCCACTCTTCCTTTCCGAAGTTTACGCAAGAGGACTTCGATGATTTTGTGGACAATGAAGAGCTACAAGCGACCAAGAATCGCAAGACGTTGGGGAAGGATATGTGGGAGCTTAACATCGGCAACCACACCCTTGGGAGCCGTGGGTATGAGGGAAAGGATCCCTATTGGGAGAAGGAGGCCGAGGCCTATAGAAATTCCGGCATTGAGAACCCTTGGCACAAGTACAAGAACCCGCAGTAAATAAGATTTATTAGGTCCCGGTACCATAAAAAGGACCATCCGGGGAACTTGTCACGGACCCCAAGCTGGTAACTGACATAATTTGGTTCACGACCAACGAGAAGGTCATGGAGCTCAAGAAAAAACTGGTAAGCAATTTACCGGTTTAATTAGATCCTAT
This sequence comes from Lolium rigidum, assembly GCF_022539505.1. Classification (NCBI taxonomy): domain Eukaryota; kingdom Viridiplantae; phylum Streptophyta; class Magnoliopsida; order Poales; family Poaceae; genus Lolium; species Lolium rigidum. Next base: position 239,069,703 of record NC_061513.1, read on the forward strand.
GACTCATCAAGGATCGTTTATATAATAGTAGCAACATTTCTAAATGGTTCACGTTTCTTCCGCGGGAAGAAGAAAGACAAAGACTTGCCCAATGTGATGAAGGCTCCTCGTCCCGGGCGTCGACGGGCAGGGTAGCCCGGGATAAGCCTCTCATACGGGTGATAAACCTAGTTAATGAGCATTCACCTACGAGAAGGCCGAATAGAGGCCGTGTGGCTGGCACCGATATTGGCCACAAGCATTCTCACTACGGCTTGTCGTCTGCGGCAGATAAAAATGTGCGCGATGAGAGGAAGCAACGGGAGGTGGAGGATATGAGGAAGTCCATCTTAGCCGAAGTCAGAGCTGATTTGGTACGATGAATTACAGCTGAACTGGTACCACAACTCGAAGCTTCACTCGTACTTGAACTCAAAGCTGCAGTCGTCGCTGACGTCCAAGCAGATTCCGACGCCGTCCTCGCGTGGTATGAAGGTGGCAAAAAGGGCGCCGCCCGGTGGTTAGCTTAACTGCCAGCAACTCCGTGATGGCGCCGCCGGCCGCCAGCAATGACGATGTTATAATGGAGATTCCTCCGGCCAACGGCAATGACGCAGGTGCTAGGGATTCACTGGCCATGCCAGCTAGCAACGCCTCCGTCACTTGCACGCCCACCGCCGCAGGTGTCGGCCCGTCGACATTAGCCAAGCTCAACGCCCTCACGGTAATTAACTAAGCTAGTGTACATCAAGTTAATATATTAGTTTCGTCATCCTTGCCCTCTCTCTAACGACGTACACATGTTCTCGCAGGTGCTCTCAACGCCATGCACCTTTCTGATGAAAGTGAATGAAGAACTCAAAGATGTCGCGAGGGGGTCCATCATTCGGCCTCTAGACTCACATGAGATATTCCCGATGACTGTTACCGGGTTGAAGTGGATCGGGCATTACCGGGCTATGAGGATTTGTATCCTCCAAATCAACCAGATGGTGCCGATGACCAGATGAAGCTGAGCGAACTAAAGGGTTGGGTAGTGCTATGGCCGAAGACCCTATTTAGGATCAACACCTCCTCGGGTTCGACGGCAATCAAAGGAAAGCAGGTTGCTGCGACAGAAGTTAGCGCCACTCCACAATAGCCAGCGGCGCCGGTGGTCAGCGCCACTCCACAACAACCAGCGGCGCCGGTGGTCAGCGCCCCTCCACAACAGCCAGCGGCGCCGGTGGTCAGCGACCCTCCACAACAGCCAGCGACGCTAGAGGTCAGTGCCCCTCCACAATAGCCAGCGCCAGAGGTCGAGGCCTATGAACGTGACGACTTCAAATGGGATATTCCTACGTCTTTGTAGCGGCCCCGGGTAGTACCCTATTAGATTTGTTTGTTCCTTTTCTTTTATGCATCATCATGATGTCATGCATCATATCATCCATGTTTTTAACAAAATAAAATTATTTTTATAAAACCTCCTTTGCCTATCCTCTTAAATAAAACCCTAGTCTCACCCTGTCATATTCTCTATTTTATAATTGGGATTTCTATTTTCGTGCCCTCGGTTCCTTAGTTGTGCTCAGTTTTCCCCAGCTCCTTAGTTTTTCCTCAGTTTTCCCCAAGTCCTTGTTTGAAACCCGCAGAAGTAGCTCAGACGGCAGGAATCCGTTAAGTTGACCGTTCCGTGCTGACGAGTGGGGTCGTGTCGTTTGTGGGGTCGCGTCGTGTGGGGCTGGTAGGAAGGAACCGCGTGGGACAGGACGAGATCATGTTTGTGTGGCCGTAGCGTGTGGGGCCGTAGCGTGTGGAGCCGTGTGGGTCCGGGACGTGGGCACGAGTGGTTTCTGTCTCTTTCGCCCAGATTAGCAGTTTTCAATGTACCTTTTTCCTCTCTCTCACTCGATCTCATTCATATTTGATAGCCCAAATTGGTAGCAAATCTAGAGCAGCTTCTCCTTCTGTTTTTTAACGCCATTCATTTCTTTGTGCCTTCGTTTTTACCCAATCAGGTAGAAAATCTAGGGCACAAATCCGTAAAAATATAGGATAAGTTGCATACAAGCAGACCAACATAGCATAGATATATTCACGACGGATCCAACAAGTAGTACCGATAGAACCCTACAACATAAGCTACATTTTACATGAATTTAAACTGCTCTGACGTATAGAGCAGTCACATACGAGAGTGCAAGAGGCATGTTCAACGCCTCCGGAGTTGCGCCCGTGACTCGCCCGGAGGTTGCGCGAGTGAATCCCAAGTGCTTTGTGTTTGGCCATGAACGCATGCACGTTCACCGTCGTTCCAACTCTAGCACCGCATCCGCCAATGGATTCAGCATGGTTCACCGTGCGAGTTGAAGTCGGTGGCGCGGAGCTTCCTATTGCGGAAGGGGCACTTGTAAATGCCTCGAGCAAAGGGGCCATCGTAATGGCCGGACCGCAGCCTCCCGAGGACGTGACGAGTCTTGGTGTGGAAGGACTCGTCGTCGCCGTCGACGTCGCCGCTCCGCACTCGTCACGTAGCACCAAATATCGTGCAAAAAACATGGAGTCAATTGCAACGATGATGGAACAAAGAGTGAACAAAGATCATGCATGATAATATGGGCTCGAAAAAAAGAGGTAGCCGTAGTTACATTGGACACACTTATATCCAGGATTTGAGTCAGTAAACCAAAGATCATGCACAACAAATTTGTACACACCAATTGTTTACTCGACCAAACCCCGAATCAATTTGTGCCCAAATATTCATCATCATCGGCACAAATCTTAAACAAAAGCAAATCACAAGCACTAATAACGCAAGATCTAACACAAAAGGATTGAACTAGGAACACACGCACCCTAATAATGCAAGATCGAACACAAATGGATTGAACTAGGAACAGACGAACCCTAATAACGCTAGATCTAACACAAAAGGATTGAAATGGGATAAGAACAAGGGAGCAAAGGGTTACCTCCGGCTCGTCGTCGACGATGCTGGTGTCGTAGGGGTTCTCCGGCGCGACGTACGGCACCGGTTCGTACGGGTCCCAAGTGACGGGGCCTCGGACGGTGGCGGCGGCCGATGCGCCGGCGGCTGATGCGCCGGCTGCTACGTTGGAAGCAGCGAAAGGGGCCTGGACGGGGGCAGCGGCCGATGCGCCGGCGGCTGATGCGCCGGCTGCTATGTTGGAAGCAGCAACAGGGGCATGGACGGGGGCAGCGGCCGATGCGCCGGCAGCCGATGCGCCGGCGGCCGATGCACCGGCAATGGGCATCTCATTCTTGTCCATCGCCGGCGGTTTTCTTCGGGTTTTTTTCTTCGGTTGTGGAGAAGATGATGGGACAGGAGAGGCGGTTGCAGTGAGAACGTGCATCGAGGGAGAGAAAGAGGGGCTCTATAAAGACGAAGGTGGCGTGTACCGTAACACGCGTCCGCTATGCACGGCTGCAGCGTGCACCGCGACACGAGTCTAACCCTAGGACGTTTGGTGTACTCAGTTATAACCTCGGGCCTTATACAGAAATTTTATCTATACTCAGTTTTCCCCTCGAGTACTTAGACTGGTGATACGTCTCAAACGTATCTATAATTTCTTATGTTCCATGCTACTTTTATGATGATACTCACATGTTTTATATACATATATGTCATATTTATGCGTTTTCCGGAACTAACCTATTGACGAGATGCCGAAGGGTCGACTTCGTTGTTCTGCAGCTTTTGGTTTTAGAAATCCTAGTAAGGAAATATTCTCGGAATCGGACGAAATCAACGCCCGAGCATCCTATTTTTCCACGAAGCTTCCGGAACACCCGAGAGCCACCGGAGGAGGCCCCGTGGGCCCCGGATGATAGGCCGGCGCGGCCGGGGGTGGGCCGCGCCCCTACTCGTGTCATCGCCTCGTCAACCCTCCGACTCCGCCTCTTCGCCTATTTAAAGGTCCCCGACCTAAAACCTCGACGAAAAGCCACGCGTACGAGAAACCTTTCGGAGCCGCCGCCATCGCGAAGCCAAGATCCGGGGGACAGGAGTCTCCGTTCCGGCACGCCGCCGGGACGGGGAAGTGCCCCGGAAGGCATCTCCATCGACACCACCGCCATCTTCATCAACGCTCGCTCGTCTCCCATGAGGAGGGAGTAGTTCTCCATCGAGGCTAAGGGCTGTACCGGTAGCTATGTGGTTAATCTCTCTCCTATGTACTTCAATACAATGATCTCATGAGCTGCCTTACATGATTGAGATTCATATGAGTTTTGTATCACTATTCATCTATGTGTTACTCTAGTGATGTTATTAAAGTACTCTATTCCTCCTCCATGGTGTAACGGTGACAAGTGTGTGCATCATGTAGTACTTGGCGTAGGTTATGATTGTAATCTCTTGTAGATTATGAAGTTAATTATTGCTATGATAGTATTGATGTGATCTATTCCTCCTTCATAGTGTGATGGTGACAGTGTGCATGCTATGTTAGTACTTGGTGTAATTGCAATGATCTATCATGCACTCTAAGATTATTTAAATATGAACATCGAATGTTGTGGAGCTTGTTAACTCCGGCATTGAGGTGCTCTTGTAGCCCTACGCAATTAGTGGTGTTCATCATCCAACAAGAGAGTGTAGAGTGGTTTTATTATGTGATCAATGTTGAGAGTGTCCACTAGTGAAAGTATGATCCCCAGGCCTTGTTTCTAAGCATCGAAACTCCGTTTATTTACTGTTCTGTTGCATGTTTACTCGCTGCCATATTTTATTCAGATTGCTATTACCACTCATATACACCCATACTACTTGTATTTCACTATCTCTTCGCCGAACTAGTACACCTATACATCTGACAAGTGTATTAGGTGTGTTGGGGACACAAGAGACTTCTTGTATCGTGATTGCGGAGGTTGCTTGAGAGGGATATCTTTGACCTCTTCCTCCCTGAGTTCGATAAACCTTGGGTGATCCACTTAAGGGAAAACTTGCTGCTGTTCTACAAACCTCTGCTATTGGAGGCCCAACACTGTCTACAGGAAAAGGAGTGTGCGTAGACATCAAGCACTTTTCTGGCGCCGTTGCCGGGGAGGAAAGGTAAAAGGCATTCATACTCCGGTCCAAGGTAACTGAGTACTTTTCTGGCGCCATTGTGTGAGTGCTCGAAGCTATTTCCTTTAGATCCTGCAATTGCATCTTTTTATTTCTTGTTTTTATTTTTCACTAGTTAGGCATAATGGAAAACATCTGTGAGCTTTTTATACTATTTCCTGAGTCAAGACATGAATGGTTTAATGCGAAAATTAAAAAACCTATGGAATCTTATTTGCATGCTAGTAGCAATGATATTAGTATGAACGCTTTGAACACCATTGTTGCTAATGATATGGAAAATTCTAAGCTTGGGGAAGCTGGTTTTGATGAGCATGATATTTTTAGTCCCCCAAGCATTGAGGAGAAAATTTTCTTTGATGATACTTTGCCTCCTATTTATGATGATTATAATGATAGTGGTCTTTTGGAGCCGCCTACTATGGAGAGTAAATTTTATTATGATGATATTATGCCTCCTATATTTGATGATGAGAATAATAATGATAGCTACTTTGTTTAATTTGCTCCCACTACAACTAATAAAATTGACTATGCTTATGTGGAGAGTAATAATTTTATGCATGAGACTCGTGATAAGAATGTTTCATTTGATAGTTATATTTTTGAGTTTGCTCATGATGCTACTGAAAGTTATTATGAGAGAGGAAAATATGGTTGTAGAAATTTTCATGTTACTAAAACACCTCTCTATATGCTGAAATTTTTGAAGTTACACTTGTTTTACCTTCCTATGCTTGTAACTTTGCTCTTCATGAACTTGTTTATTTACAAGATTCCTATGCATAGGAAGCATGTTAGGCTTAAATTTGTTTTGAATTTGCTTTTTGATGCTCTCTTTTGCTTCAACTCTTATTTCTTGCGAGTGCATCATTAAAATTGCTGAGCCCATCTTAATGGCTATAAATAAAGCACTTCTTGGGAGATAACCCATGTGTTTATTTTACTACAGTACTTTTGTTTTATATTTGAGTCTTGGAAGTTGTTAATACTGTAGTAACCTCTCCTTATCTTATTTTATTGCATTTGTTGTGCCAAGTAAAGTCTTTGATAGTAAGGTTCATACTAGATTTGGATTACTGCGCAGAAACAGCTTTCTTGCTGTCACAAATTTGGGTATGATTCTCTGTAGGTAACTCAGAAAAATCTGCCAATTTACGTGCATGATCCTCAGATATGTACGCAACTTTCATTCAATTTGAGCATTTTCATCTGAGCAAGTCTGGTGCCTCTTTAAAATTCGTCTTTACGGATCGTTCGTTTTGACAGATTCTGCCTTTTATTTCGCATTGCCTCTTTTGCTGTGTTGGATGGATTTCTTTGTTCCATTACCTTCCAGTAGCTTTGAGCAATGTCCAGAAGTGTTAATAATGATTGTGTCACCTCTGAACATGTGAATTTTTGATTATGCACTAACCCTCTAATGAGTTTGTTTTGAGTTTGGTGTGAAGGAAGTTTTCAAGGGTCAAGAGAGGAGGATGATATACTATGATCAAGAAGAGTGAAAAGTCTAAACTTGGGGATGACCCCGTGGTTCATCCCTGCATATTTGAAGAAGACTCAAGCATCTAAGCTTGGGGATGCCCAAGGCATCCCCTTCTTCATCGACAAATTATCAGGTTTCTTCTCTTGAAACTATATTTTTATTCGGTCACATCTTATGTGCTTTACTTGGAGCGTCTGTGTGCTTCTATTTTCGTTTTGTTATTCTAATTCTCTGAATAAATACATGCTTGTGTGGGAGAGAGACACGCTCCGCTGGTTCATATGAACACATGTGTTCTTCGCTTTATCTTTAATGTTCATGGCGAAGGTTGAAACCGCTTCGTTAATTGTTATTTGGTTGGAAACAGAAAATGCTGCATGTGGTAAATGGTATAGTGTCTTGAATAATTTGATACTTGGCAATTGTAGTGCTCATATAGATCATGTTTAAGCTCTTGCATCATGTACCTTGTACTCATTAATGAATAACTACATAGAGCTTGTTAAAATTTGGTTTGCATGATTGATCTCTAGAGTCTAGATATTTTCTGGTTGAGGTGTTTGAACAACAAGAAGACAATGTAAAGTCTTATAATAGTTACAATATGTTCATATGTGAACTTTGCTGCACCTTTTATACTTGAGTTTTCTTCAAACAACCTTGCTAGCCTAGCCTTGTATTGAGAGGAATTCTTCTCGTGCATCCAAATCCTTGAGCCAATAACCATGCCATTTGTGTCCACCATACCTACCTACTACATGGTATTTCTCCGCCATTCCAAAGTACATTACTTGAGTGCTACCTTTAAATTTCTATTCTTTGCCTTTGCAATATATAGCTCATGGGACAAATAGCCTTAAAAACTATCGTGGTGAAGAATATGTACTTATGTGTCTTATTTCTTAATAAGTTGCTTGTTGAGCGGTAACCATGTTTCTGGGACGCCATCAACTTTACCTTTGTTGAATATCATGTGAGTTGCTATGCATGTTCGTCTTGTCTGAAGTAAGGGAGGTTTTCACAATCAAATGGTTTGAGTATGCATACTGTTAGTGAAGAAAATTGGGCCGCTGACTAAAGCCATGATTCATGGTGGAAGTTTCAGTGTGGACAATTAATCCTCAATCTCTTATGAGAAAATTAACTGTTGTTGAATGGTTATGCATTAAAAAGGAGTCCATTATCTGTTGTGTATGTTGTCCCGGTATGGATGTCTAAGTTGAGAATAATCAAAAGCGAGAAATCCAATGCGAGCTTTCTCCTTAGACCTTTGTACAGGCGGCATAGAGGTACCCCTTTGTGCCACTTGGTTGAAACATATGCTATGCAATGATAATCAGTGTTATTCCAAGCTAATTAGGACAAGGTGCGAGTACTATTAGTATACTATGCATGAGGCTTGCAACTTATAAGATGTTTTATACATAACACATATGCTTTATTACTACCGTTGACAAAATTGTTTCTTGTTTTCAAAATAAAAAGCTCTAGCACAAATATAGTAATCAATGCTTCCTCTCGCGAAGGGCCTATCTTCTACTTTATTGTTGAGTCAGTTTACCTACTTCTTTCTATCTTAGAAGCAAACACTTGTGTCAACTGTGTGCATTGATTCTTACATGTTTACTTATTGCACTTGTTATATTACTTTGTGTTGACAATTATCCATGAGATATACATGTTGAAGTTGAAAGCAACCGCTGAAACTTATATCTTCCTTTGTGTTGCTTCAATGCCTTTACTTTGAATTTATTGCTTTATGAGTAACTCTTATGCAAGTCTTATTGATGCTTGTCTTGAAAGTACTATTCATGAAAAGTCTTTGTTATATGGTTCAGTTGTTTACTCATTGTCTTTACCATTGCTTCGAATCGCTGCATTCATCTCATATGCTTTACAATAGTATTGATCAAGATTATGATAGCATGTCACTTCAGAAATTATCCTTGTTATCGTTTACCTACTCGAGGGCGAGTAGGAACTAAGCTTGGGGATGCTTGATACGTCTCAAACGTATCTATAATTTCTTATGTTCCATGCTACTTTTATGATGATACTCACATGTTTTATATACATTATATGTCATATTTATGCGTTTTCCGGAACTAACCTATTGACGAGATGCCGAAGGGCCAGTTGCTGTTTTCTGCTGTTTTTGGTTTCAAAAATCCTAGTAAGGAAATATTCTCGGAATCGGATGAAATCAACGCCCAGCATCCTATTTTTCCACGAAGCTTCCAGAACACCCGAGAGCCACCAGAGGAGGGCCCTGTGGGCCCCAGATGATAGGCTGGCGCGGCTAGGGGGTGGGCCGCGCCCCCTACTGTGTCGTCGCCTCGTCAGCCCTCCGACTCCGCCTCTTCGCCTATTTAAAGGTCCCTGACCTAAAACCTCGACGGAAAAGCCACGGTACGAGAAACCTTCCAGAGCCGCCGCCATCGCGAAGCCAAGATCTGGGGGACAGGAGTCTCTGTTCCGGCACGCCGCCGGGACGGGGAAGTGCCCCCGGAGGCATCTCCATCGACACCACCGCCATCTTCATCAACGCTGCTCGTCTCCCATGAGGAGGGAGTAGTTCTCCATCGAGGCTAAGGGCTGTACCGGTAGCTATGTGGTTAATCTCTCTCCTATGTACTTCAATACAATGATCTCATGAGCTGCCTTACATGATTGAGATTCATATGAGTTTTGTATCACTATTCATCTATGTGTTACTCTAGTGATGTTATTAAAGTACTCTATTCCTCCTCCATGGTGTAACGGTGACAGTGTGTGCATCATGTAGTACTTGGCGTAGGTTATGATTGTAATCTCTTGTAGATTATGAAGTTAATTATTGCTATGATAGTATTGATGTGATCTATTCCTCCTTCATAGTGTGATGGTGACGAGTGTGCATGCTATGTTAGTACTTGGTGTAATTGCAATGATCTATCATGCACTCTAAGATTATTTAAATATGAACATCGAATGTTGTGGAGCTTGTTAACTCCGGCATTGAGGTGCTCTTGTAGCCCTACGCAATTAGTGGTGTTCATCATCCAACAAGAGAGTGTAGAGTGGTTTTATTATGTGATCAATGTTGAGAGTGTCCACTAGTGAAAGTATGATCCCTAGGCCTTGTTTCTAAGCATCGAAACTCCGTTTATTTACTGTTCTATTGCATGTTTACTCGCTGCCATATTTTATTCAGATTTCTATTACCACTCATATACATCCATACTACTTGTATTTCACTATCTCTTCGCCGAACTAGTGCACCTATACATCTGACAAGTGTATTAGGTGTGTTGGGGACACAAGAGACTTCTTGTATCGTGATTGCAGTGGTTGCTTGAGAGGGATATCTTTGACCTCTTCCTCCCTGAGTTCGATAAACCTTGGGTGATCCACTTAAGGGAAAACTTGCTGCTGTTCTACAAACCTCTGCTCTTGGAGGCCCAACACTGTCTACAGGAAAAGGAGTGTGCGTAGACATCAACTGGCAAGTGCAATATACTCAGTTTTACCCTCAAGTAGCTGGTCAACAGAGAGTCAACAAATGAGATTAACATATCCAATTGAGTCATTTCATGCGCTAAAAAATCCAAAAAAATGAAAACATAGTGGCACCTACTCATGGAGTCTTCCTACGCAAACTGCCACCTAGAAAACCTTAACAAACATATAAAAATCAAGTTTTACCCCAAATTTCCACTTCTCAGAATCACTAGTGTAGCTATGAAGATGCATGGTTTTCCACTCAAACCCCTTTGCAAAACATCTTCCCCAAAAACATAGTTTGTCTAAATGATGCCATAATTGTCACACTCATGTATATTTGAATTGCACATAATTTGATGTAGCCCAATATGAATTATATTGTACAGAACACGCATTTTTCATTTTGTAATTCTTTTTGTTTGAATCCCTTAGTCTATTTACTATTTATGTGCCCTTGGATTGTTAGTACTACTCAATTTTGCCCTCAAGTTCTGTCACAAATTCTCTTAGAAGCCCAAACTTATCCTGATTGGTTGAGCCGTTGTCACACGCATCGACTCCACGAACCGTTGATCAACTGATCTAACGGGCAGTATACCCCTCCCCGTCTCTTCGTGGCCACACCTCTCTCTCTCTCTCTTCGTGGCCACCCCTCTCTCTCTTTGTCGGTGGATGCATTATTGTCACCCCTCTAACAATTATCAACTATCTTTCGCTTTCCTTTTCTTTTAGGGGATATAGTTTGGGATATAGTTTCGGTAATTTGTAATGGCCCAAAAGTGGTATAATTTTGGTACAAACATGAGGCATACATATTTGCGGATTTCGGTGAATGCATTATTGTCACCCCTCTAACAATTATCAACTATCTTTCGCTTTCCTTTTCTTTTAGGGTATATAGTTTTGGCATATAGTTTTGGTAATTTGAAACGGCCCAAAAGTGGTATAATTTTGGTATAAACATGAGGCATACATATTTGCGGATTTCGGTGAATGCATTATTGTCGCCCCTCTAACAATTATCAACTATCTTTCGCTTTCCTTTTCTTTTAGGGGATATAGTTTTGGCATATAGTTTTGGTAATTTGAAACGGCCCAAAAGTGGTATAATTTTGGTATAAACATGAGGCATACATATTTGCGGATTTCGGTGAATGCATTATTGTCACCCCTCTAACAATTATCAACTATCTTTCGCTTTCCTTTTCTTTTAGGGGATATAGTTTTGGCATATAGTTTTGGTAATTTGAAACGGCCCAAAAGTGGTATAATTTTGGTATAAACATGAGGCATACATATTTGCGGATTTCGGTGAATGCATTATTGTCACCCCTCTAATAACTATCAACTATCTTTCGCTTTTCTTTTCTTTTAGGGGATATAGTTTTGGCATATTTGGGGGATTTCGGTGAATAAATTATTGGGATTATTTGTCACCCCTCTAACAATTATCAACTTTCTTTAGCATTCCAAAATAGTTGGTAATTTCGGTGAATGCACACACTAACTATGAAAACAACTACAAGTACATGTAATCGAATAATGGATTTGTAACAAGGTATCCCTTGTAACAACTTCCGACGTCTCGGTGAGCAATGATAAGAATCCGATCGCAATTATACAACTGAAAAAACAACCAGCCATCGGATTAGCTTGCTTCTTCAACTCGATCAACTCGCCTTAACTCGCTTGTTCATTTTCTTCGCTCTCCCTTCACTTCCACCAGTCCCGCATTGGGAGCATTAGGCATAATCGAACGGCTCCTCTCTCCACCGCATTCTCTACAGCAAGCCCCCTCCCAAATTGCGCTCCCCAATAGCGCCAATTGATTCCCGGAATTGAAGCCTCCGAACGTACACATCGATCCACTCGAAATGCCCGCATTTCTTCGAGGATCCGAAAACAACAACGTGAACCCTAAATCCCAAATTCGAGGGAATAACAAGAAAATCGAGAGAAAACATAGAAATTGGAGCGAGATCTGACCTTATCCCCTCTCTATATGGCAAGCTCTCGCATGCAAGGAACTCACGTCCACGGTTGCCGTTCTCGTCCGTCTTACAGATCGACCGCTTCAGAGGCTCCTGGCGTGGGCAGTCAAGGCATCTTGTCAAAGGCAGGGGTCCATACTGCGGCCATGAAGAACGGGAGGTCGAAGAGAAACTAGACATCACCCGCCTGCCGGAGAAGGGCTGCCGCTGGCGGAGAAGAAGAACAATGGGGCGCGGGGAAAGAAAGGGGAAGCAATGGCACGGGCACGGGTGCGGGGCTAGCTCGGGCTCCCATTTTGCAACGGTCACCTGGGTAAGCTGTGGGTCCGGCGCACTAACGAGGACAGGTTGTGGGTCCCACGATGATCTGGATAAGTGAAGACGTGTCCACTGCAGGGCACCAACAGCGGCCCCACTTGCCAGCACCAACCAACGTCAACTAAATGGGAATCCTCCATCCGAGCTCCTTCTGCGGGTTTCAGACAAGGTCTTGGGGAAAACTGAGGAAAAACTAAGGGGCTGGGGAAAACTGAGCACAACTAAGGAGCCAGGGGCAGGAAAATAGAAATCCCTTTATAATTACACTTGTTCGACAAATAATTTTGGAATAAAAATGTGTTTTGTTTTGGGTTACAAATAAAGTATATATTTTGAAATCTAGTGTTGAATCTCACTCTCACCCCTGGTTCAACTCAAACTAAAAATGGTTTTGAATTCAAAACAGGTTTTAAACAAAAAACAAAAAAACAGGAAAAGGAGAAAAATACCCTAACCCTCCCTGGTCTCTCCTTCCTGGACCATTTTCTTTCTTGGCCTGCTCCCTTTCCACCCGATAGCCCAGCCGCGGCCCACCTCTCCTTCTCTCCCTTTTTCTCGGCCCAGCCCGCAGCGAAGCGGTACAATCTTCCCTCCTAACGCTGTCCTCCTCCAGAGCACACACACGGAGATTGCGTGGTCCTCCACCGTTGCCACCACCACACTTTTCACCTTCTCCTCTTCTCCCTTAAAGCCGCCTGAGCGCCTCGCCAAACCCTAGCGCCCTCTCCTCCCTCGAGCCGTCGCCACCCTCTCCTCCTCCCTTTTCTTTTCTTCTCTTTGTACACCACCGGAGCACCACCTCACATGCCGCCGTCACCCGCTCGCTTCCAACCACCTCGAGACCGTCCAAGACCTCCCTTCGACGCGCCTCGTCACCCTCGTCATCTACCTCCAAGGAATCGAACCGGGAGGCTTGAGATTGGGCGAGAGCTCGCCGTTCCCTTCTCCGTCTCCGGCCAAGTTTTTCACCGATTTCGTCGACCACCGTCCTCTTCTGCTTCCGTCATCGACAAGTTGAGTTTCCTAGTAATGTTGCGCATCTCCTAGACATCACCGTCGCCTTCTTTGTTTCCTGGTATCTTCTTCACCGTGGTGACCGAGCTCCTCCGCCGCAGGACACCATTGCCGATGCCGTTCCGGTGACCTGCTGGAAGCGGCGCCGCCTCCTTCAGGTCTGCGCCGACGAGACGAACTCGACACGCTTTCGCGCACATCCAGGGACGCCCTGCAATGCTCGCGCGTGTGCCATGCCGCCCGCGGTGGTCACCGCCTGCACTGCGCGCGGCGACCTTCCGTCGAATACCTCATGTGCGTGCAAGCGTGGTTTGCCAACGTGGCGCCACATCCGCTTCCTCGGGCCCACCCTTCAGTGGCTCAGGATAAGCCCCCTCTCGGTGAGCTTTCCCTCAGAACTACATCGAGTTTGGACGGTTTTGCAAGAAGCCCCCTGTCTGTTCAGTTTTCTGACCCGTGGTCCTTTTCCTTGACGTTTTTGTCGGTAACCCCCTATATCCTGCGGACCATAACTTGGAGTCCCTCTGCCTCATCAGCGCCAGCCCAGCAACGCGTGGACCCACGCATCAACCTATGTGGCTAGCCTCTCTTCGGTATAAAACCATTTTCCCTTTCCCCTGTTTTTCTGAAAATTGCTCCAAATGCTTTTAACTTGTGAAAATCATATCTTTAAATCTATAACTTGGAATAAAATGTTTTCTATATGAAAATCGATCAGAAAATATGAAGAACATGAATATTCCATCCATTCATATCTTTGCATCTCGCATTATGATGCGTCATGGTAGTCGTGTATGTTCACCTCACATAACATGCGGAGTATTTCAGAATTCCAATTAGGTTTTTCCCCGCTCCGCTTAATACTGAAGTAGCGCACCCCTGCCATGCTATGCCATGTTAAGCAACCTTTAACTTTGTCGATAGAAAATGCAAATCCAACTTAATTTGTTTGTCTAGGATTCCGATCCCGCTTAAATTGGATAAGTTGCATCGCACCATCGTTGCCATGCCATGCATATCATATCATGATCATGCCGATTCTTCTTTCGTAGTAGTAAGTGGTGCATCCATTTTTTGTTTCAGTGCTTTGGTTCTTCTCGGATAGGCCGTTGAGTTGATGCGAGCTATGACAGGATCTCCGACTATTCTTCGACAATCTTAACATGCAAGCATTTCCTAAACTCATGTCTCTGCAGGAGTCGCTCACCTATTTTATTTTGCCTTCTCTCTTATGCTATCCTTGAGTTGCGTTATTGTCACGTGTCCTATCCACCTGCCACCTCAAGCATCCCATATTGCCTCCACCATCCTCCTACAGCTGTTGTTTGGTTATCGGGTCTGCCTTGCGAGTCGTAGTGCATGCTAGTGCCATTATATCTCGTTGCGCCATTGTTATCTTATCAGGTTATCTGTTGGGTTTGTTGGGAGGTTATCACATGCTACATCAGTTGTTGGAGATACACATGCTTTACTTAATTGTTAACAACTAAAATTGGTGGCATCTGTGAGCCCCTTTGCGAAAGCATCAGATCTTTGTCTCGCTAATGTCCCCTAGGACCCGAGTTCTTGTTATCTGTTCCAAGATTGAGCGCTCTACCCGTACGTGGGGATGTTTATCGGGACCCCCCTCACCCATTACCTTTCCTCGAGTCAGTTTATTGGGACCCACAACCTTGGTTTTATTTGCCTATACCATGTATGCCATGCTTTACTTAATGTTGCCTTCGGGTGTTTACATTCTGTTGCCTTCGGGTGTTTATATTCTGTACCGTACCTTGCGGGACGTTTAGCGAAGCGTGTGGTTTGCACGCTTAGCTGCCGGCGCAAACCTCTGAGTCTGTATCGGAGTACGGCCGAACTTCGTCACGGGTAGATTAGTTGGGTGACTCCCATTAAACTTTCTCTTGCATTGGGAACGGTCTTGTTGTGAGACTTCACCTGTAGTAAGTGGGGTCAAGCATGCGTATGGTTACATTTGGGCAACCCCTGCAGGGCGTACAGCTTATCGGTAAGCCGTGTCCGCGGTTATGGACAACTTGGAATTGTATAGCTTGATCATAGAACAACTTACACCTTTATGTTGCTGCTAATAATTTGTTAATAACTTGCATAGTAATTCAGTATCACTACAACTGTTACCTAATAAAATTTGTCAACCGTGTGAGTGCCCTTGTTATACTTCTTCCTAGTGAAGGGGGAAAGCATCAGATGGGTTATGTTTGCAGAGTATAGAACTGTTAGTTGTGCGCTCTCTCACCTTCTCTCATAGACGAATATTGTAGAGTGTCTCTATAGGTTTCTAGTACTTGCGCGCTGCCGCTTAACCCCACCATATTGCCTATGATGTTTCCCTTGCGTCCTCTAAGTCCCATGCGTGCCTCAAGTACAAAGGACGACTGGTTGACGAACGCTTATACGTCTTGAAGTCTTGTTAAGTACGAACCCGTACTTATTGCTGCTTTGGGACATAACCAGGCAGGTATGAACATCGGTGCGATGAAGAACGAAGTTAGCAAGGTTACCCTTCCAGCTTGGCATGGGCAGGGTTATGGACGCCATCGTTTATCTTCAGGACTCTTAGTCCAATTTGTATTTTGTCCGTACTCAGACTTATTTGATCTCCTGTATGATTTGGATCTTTGTATTGTATATTTGTATATTGACTCGTTGGAGTCGTTGTTGTAATATATCTGCTTCTTGTGGGCTCTATTGTACTCATGTTGTAATGTTGCCGCTCGTGTTAATTCCTCTGGCATCATGTGTGCGATTTGTGCGCACGTCGTGTCGAAGGGCGTCTCTGAATCGATATCGTGCGGATTTCGGCGGGTTCGCCGGGATCCTCATGGTACCGATTCCGGGGCGTCACAGTCTTCACAAGTTCTCCATGATGCTCCGGTGGCTTCGAAATATCTGTGCTCCAAGAGGCTGTTCGATTCTCAAGAAATGCCTGAGGAGGCCGTCTCCGTCGCCAAAAAGATGCTGATCCCAAACACACTCCGTGATACGACCATTAAGGCGATGGATGCTATAGGCGTTCCAAAGTGCCTACAACCCAAGAAGCTGAAGAGGCCAACGAAGAAGGACGCCAAAGCCAAGGCGGAGGCCAAAGCCAAGGAGCCGGTCTAGCACCTTGACAAGTTGCCAGACACGTGGCGATCGGAGCATCACATGGGTGAACTGATGTTGCCGGAGAATGTCCTCAAGAAACTCACCGCGGATATGAGGAGTGTGCATAACACGGTTATGTATGTAGAGTAGCAACTTCTCAAATCAAAATCTCCTGGTTACCCTCTGTACGTGGCAAAGGTGCCAACTGGCATGGGCTTTGCCGACAAGTACCCCACGGACTTGTGCTTCATCCGGTTCGATGACATCTTCAACATCTTTCGCATGAAAATGTGATACGTCTCCAACGTATCTATAATTTCTTATGTTCCATGCTAGTTTTATGACAATACTTACATGTTTTATTCACACTTTATAATGTTTTTATGCATTTTCTGGGACTAACCTATTAACAAGATGCCACAATGCCGGCTTCTCGTTTTCTGCTCGTTTTTGATTTCAGAAAAGTTGTTTTACAAATATTCTCGAATTGGACGAAACAAAAGCCCACGGCCCTATTTTCCACGGAGTGTTCCAGAAGACCGAAGAGGAGTCGAGGAAGGCCAGCAGGGGGCCCTCCCCATATGGCGGCGCGGGGGGGGGGGGGGCACAGCCGCGCCGTGACGTGGGGAGGGAGCCCCCTGGCTCCCCCGACGCTGCCCCTTCGCCTATTTATTCCTTCGTCCCCGAAAACCCTAGTACCGAGCGCCAAAATACCAGAACAGTTCCAGAGATGCCGCCGCCGTCAACCCTAACTCGGGGGGTTCTGAAGATCTCCTCCGGCACCCTGCCGGAGAGGGGAATCATCACCGGAAGGCTCTACATCACCATGCCCGCCTCCGGACTGATGTGTGAGTAGTTCATCCTTGGACTACGGGTCCATAGCAGTAGCTAGATGGTTGTCTTCTCCTATTGTGCCATCATGTTTAGATCTTGTGAGCTGCCTATCATGATCAAGATCATCTATTTGTAATGCTACATGTTATGTTTGTTGGGATCCGATGAATATGGAATACTATGTCAAGTTGATTATTGATCTATCATATATGTGTTGTTTATGATCTTGGATGCTCTCCGTTGCTAGTAGAGGCTCTGGCCAAGTTGATACTTGTAACTCCAAGAGGGAGTATTTATGCTAGATAGTGGGTTCATGTCTCCATTGAACTGGGAGTGACAGACAACCCCTAAGGTTGTGGATGTGCTGTTGCCACTAGGGATAAAACATCAATGCTTTGTCTAAGGATATTTGTATTGTTTACATTACGCACGGTACTTAATGCAATTGTCCGTTGCTTGCAACTTAATACTCGGAAGGGGTGCGGATGCTAACCCGAAGGTGGACTTTTAAGCATAGATGCATGTCGGATGGCGGTCTATGTTCTTTGTCGTAATGCCCTAAGTAAATCTCATAGTAGTCATCATGATATGTATGTTCATTGTTATGCCCTCTCTATTTGTCAATTGCCCAACAGTAATTTGTTTACCCAACATGTTATTTATCTTATTGGAGAGACACCACTAGTGAACTGTGGACCCCGGTCCATTCTTTTACATCTGAAATACAACCTACTGCAATCATTGTTCTCTTTTGTTTTCTCGCAAGCAAACATCATTTTCCACACCATACGTTTAATCCTTTGTTTTCAGCAAGCCGGTGAGATTGACAACCTCACTGTTAAGTTGGGGCAAAGTAGTTTGATTGTGTTGTGCAGGTTCCACGTTGGCACCGGAATCCCTGGAGTTGCGCCGCACTACACTCCTTCACCAACAACCTTCACGTGATCTTCATCTCCTACTGGTTCGATAACCTTGGTTTCTTACTGAGGGAAAACTCACTGCTGTACTCATCATACCTTCCACTTGGGGTTCCCAACGGACGTGTGTTTTACCGTCACAAGCAGCTACTTTTCTGGCGCCGTTGCCGGGGAGGTCAAGACACGCTGCAAGGGGAGTCTCTCACACCTAATCTCTTTACTTTGTTTATTGTCTTGCTTTATTTTATTTTCTGTCTTGTTTGCTTTCTTTATATCAAAAACACAAAAAAATAATTACTTGCATTTAATTTATTTTGTTATCATGTCTAGTCCTGTACTTGTTACTCTGTCACCTGAGGAATTGATCTTTACTTTTAAACAAGGGGATGAGGAGAGTTTTAAAGAATCTTGGTCTAGAATTTTTGATTCTTATGGTAAAACTGAACCTAAAATGACCCTAAGCCTGCTTCTTCGCTATAGATATGCTTTGGATGCTGTAGTGGGAGGAGATTTCCTTCACTGCGATGGGGATCAAGCTTTTAATGCCATAAAAAATTGGTTGCATCATCTAGCTCAGCTAATAAATTTGATTCATATCTTGCTAGCATTCATGATAGATTAAACACTCTCGAGACAAATATATCTTGTTTAAAAGAAGGGTATAATCAGATTCGTGAATATTATGATTATGTTCCAAGTAAACTTTGAACCTTCAATGTGGGTCCCTACTATTAAGGTTGCTATTTGTGGTGAAACTTTTTATGCCTCGTTGTGATATTATGTCCGAGTTTTGCCTTATGCCTAAAAGTATTTATGAATCTTTGAAACTTTGGGGACTTATCGAAGGTGGAGAAGGAATAACTCTTGCCGATAATTCGGTTATAATTCCTAAGGGGATAGCTGAAGGTGTGTTCACAACCTTTCTTGGAAGAACGGTATCCACCGATTATCTCGTTATTGAATGTGTAGGGACAGGACAAATCACACTTGGAAGATCCCTGCTGAAACTCTTGGGAGCAACCGTAGATGTGGGAAAAGGCACTCAAAATTTTACCTCTACACCCGAATGCGGTCATGTATTCCCTAGACCAAAGAGTAAGAATAAGAGTAAGAGGGGTAGGCGTAAAGCCCTTGGTAATAATGTTAATGCTTCTTCTCTTGATGTTACTTGATTTCACTTTCTACGCCTAGCTGAAAGGCGTTAAAGATAAGCGCTTATGGGAGACAACCCATTATTTTATTTCTGCAATTTTTGTTTTATATTTGAGTCAAGGTGCTTGTTACTACTTTAGAAATACCTTTGTATCTTTATTTTTTTGCATTGTTGTGCCAAGTAAAGTCTTTGATAGAAAGTTGATACTAGATTTGGATTTCTGCGCAGAAACAGATTTTTAGCTGTCACGAATTTGAGCTTTTCTCTCTGTAGAAAAATCTAAAAATTCTGAAAAAATTCATGAGTAATCCTCAGATATGTTCGCAACTTTAATTGAACTGGAGCTTTTCCATCTGAGCATGTTAAGTGCCTCGAAAAAATTCGTCTTTACGGACTGTTCTGTTTTTGACAGATTCTGCCTTTTATTTCGCATTGCCTCTTTTACCGTGTTTGAGTGGATTTCTTTGCTCCATTAAATTTCAGTAGCCTTGGGTAATGTCCATAAGTGTTGGAAAAGATTGTGTCCTTGCTGAATATGTGAATTTTGATTATGCACTAACCCTCTAATGAGATTGCTTTGAGTTTGGTGTGAAGAAAGTTTTCAAGGATCAAGAGAGGAGGATGATATAATATGATCAAAAAGAGTGAAAAGTCTAAGCTTGGAGATGCCCCCGTGGTTCATCCCTGCATATTTCAAGAAGACTCAAGCGTCTAAGCTTGGGGATGCCCAAGGCATCCCCTTCTTCATCAAACTTATCAGGTCACCTCTAGTGAAACTATATTTTAATTCCGTCACATCTTATGTGCTTTACTTGGAGCGTCCGTGTGCTTTTATTTTCGTTTGTTACTTTTAGTTTTCTTAATAAATCGGATCCTAACATTCTTGTGTGGGAGAGAGACACGCTCCGCTTTTTCATTTGAACACTTGTGTTCTTCGTTTTATTTTTCATGTTCATGGCGAAAGCTGAAAGCCGCAGCACTTATTGTTATTTGGTTGGAAATAGAAAATGCTTCATGTGGTAATTGGTATATTGTCTTGAATAGTTTGATACTTGGCAATTGTTTTGACCTATCAAGTAGATCATGTTTAAGCTCTTGCATCATGTAGTTTAAACCTATTAGTGGAGAACTACCGTAGAGCTTGTTTAAATTTGGTTTGCATGATTGGTTTCTCTAAGGTCTAGATATTTTCTGGTAAAAGTGTTTGAGCAACAAGGAAGACAGTGTAGAGTCTTATAATGCTTGCAATATGTTCTTATGTAAGTTTTGCTGTACCGGTTTATACTTGTGTTTGCTTCATTGCTAGCCAAAACCTTGTACTGAGAGGGAATGCTTCTCTTGCATCCAAAACCTTGAGCCAAAAACTATGCCATTTGTGTCCACCATAACTACCTCTATGTGGTATTTTTCTGCCATTCCAAGTAAATACTTCATGTGCTACCTTTAAACAATTCAAAACTTTATTACTCCTTATTTGTGTCAATGTTTCATAGCTCATGAGGAAGTATGTGGTGTTTCATCTTTCAATCTTGTTGGGCAGACTTTCACCAATGGACTAGTGGCATATACATCCGCTTATCCAATAATTTTGCAAAAAGAGCCGGCAACGAGGTGCCCAGACCCCAATTAATTAACTTTCATTAATAATTCTCTTCACATGGTTTTCCCCGATTTATCGTTAAGCAACTTAATTTTGCAATAGACACTCCTCCATGGTATGTGAAATGTTGGAAGGCACCCGAGGATTCAGTTAGCCATGGCTTGTGAAAGCAAAAGGTTGGGAGGAGTGTCATCTATAAATAAAACTAAAATACATGTGTAAACAAAAGAGAAGAGGGATGATCTACCTTTCTGGTAGAGATAACGTCCTTCATGGGAGCCGCTCTTTGAAAGTCTGTTTGACAAGG
The DNA here is from genome assembly GCF_022539505.1 of Lolium rigidum. NCBI lineage: Eukaryota > Viridiplantae > Streptophyta > Magnoliopsida > Poales > Poaceae > Lolium > Lolium rigidum. The sequence continues at coordinate 239,090,973 of NC_061513.1, forward strand.
GGGTTAGAGTGCCCACTACCATTCGTTGACAACAACAAACACCTCTCAAAACTTTATTTTTATGCTCTCTATATGATTTCAAAACTTGAAAAGCTCTAGCACATGATTTAATCCCTCGCTTCCTCTCGCGAAGGGCCTTTCTTTTACTTTATGTTGAGTCACTTTACCTACTTCTTTCTATCTTAGAAGCAAACACTTGTGTCAACTGTGTGCATTGATTCTTACATGCTTTCTTATTGCACTTATTATATTACTTTGTGTTGACAATTATCCATGAGATATGCATGTTGAAGTTGAAAGCAATTGCTGAAACTTAAATCTTCCTTTGTGTTGCTTCAAAACCTTGTATTAAGAATCTATTGCTTTATGAGTTAACTCTTATGCAAGACTTTTTGATGCTTGTCTTGAAAGTACTATTCATGAAAAGTTTTTGCTATATCATTCAGCTGTTTAGTCATTATCTTTTTTTTAGCAAACTATAGACCATTGCTTTGAGTCACTTCATTCATCTCATATGCTTTACAATAGTATTGATCAAGATTATGTTGGTAGCATGTCACTTCAGAAATTATTCTTTTTTATCGTTTACCTACTCGAGGGCGAGTAGGAACTAAGCTTGGGGATGCTTGATACGTCTCCATGATGACCCACAAGTATAGGGGGTGTATCATAGTACTTTCGATAAATAAGAGTGTCGAACCCAACGAGGAGAAGAAGGTGTTGACAAGCAGTTTCGATGAAGGATTCACTGTAAATGCTCACAGACAAGTATTCAGGGGGTTTTGATATAGCAGATAAATAAAGTACAAGTAAGTAAAATGCGAGAGTAATAATTGCAGCGAGTGGCCCAATCCTTTTTAGCACAAAGGACAAGCCGGTTTGTTTACTTATGATGACCAAACGTTCTTGAGGACACACGGGAATTTAGTCTAGTGCTTTCGTTTCATATAGTTGATTAATCTTCATTGTTTTGGTAAGTGTTGTGTGGGTGAACCTATGCTAATGCACCACCCTTCCTAGGACTAATACATACTTGTGATTATACCCCTTGCAAGCATCCGCAAATACAAGAAACTAATTAAGATAAATCTAACCACAGACTTTAAACTCGAGATCCCGCTATCCCTCCCCGCATCGATATACCAACGGGGGTTCAGGTTGCTGTCACTCCGGCAACCCCAAAATTAGCAAACGAATACAAGATGTATTCCCCTAGGCCCATAAAGGTGAAGTATCATGTAGTCGACGTTCACATGACACCACTAGAAGAATAACACCACAACTTAAATATCGAACCATTGAATATTACTCAGCGATAGTTCACTACTAACATTTAGACTTCACCCATGTCCTCAAGAACTAAACGAACTACTCACGAGACATCATATGGAACATGATCAGAGGTGATATGATGATGAATAACAATCTGAACATAAACCTTGGTTCAATGGTTTCACTCAATAGCATCAATAACAAGGAGTAATCAATACCGGGAGAGTTTCCCCTATGAAACAATCAAGATTTAACCCTAGATGTTACAACGGTGACGAGGTGCAGCGGTGGAGATGACGGTGACGGTGGTGGAGATGATGGTGATGATCATCCCAATGAAGTCCAGCTCGATGACGGTGATGATGGCGTCGATTTCCCCCTCCGGGAGGGAATTTCCCTGGCGGATTTCAGCCTGCTGGAGAGCTCTTTTCTCTCTGGTGTTTTCCGCCCCGCAGAGGCGGCTGTGTCTCCTCTCGATTATCCCCAGCACCTTAGGTTTTCAGGTAGATGAAGTACGCGAAAGAGAGGCGGCCGAGAGGGGTTGTGGGCCCCCTCCCCATAAGGCGGCGCGGACAGGGCAGGGCCCGCGCCGGCCTATGGGGGGCCCATGGCGGCCCTCCTCGGCTCCTCCTTCTGGCTGGCTCATTCTTCTGGAAAAACAAGATCTTCAGTGTAATTTCCGTCAATTGTTGATCTTCAGAAATATTGCATTCTGACGGTGTCGTGGTATCGTCACGGCATATGCAATAGGGTGGCCAATCGAAGGTGGTTCCTAGATGGTCTCACGGCGGTATCCGGATGCGGGTATGGGGCCTTCAGCGTCCGCGGCCGGTGTCTTCATCCGGACGGGCCTCACCATCACCACCGGCGAGCGGGTCGCTTCAGGCTTGATCTGGAGATTCGGCTCCCTCGACTGTGTCAGCGACAACGGTGGCTGCTTCGCCGACAGGCCCTTCCCTGCCGGCGGCAGCGTCATCTCCTTCGACGGCCACGACGTCTACGTCGCTACCGTCGCACCGCCGCGCTACCCGCGGCAGGTGCTGCGCTGCGCAAGCCCTGCTCCACGAGCCGGCACCAGCAGCGCCCTCGCCGACCCCTGCATCGTGCAAGTCATGGCGACCGGCGACGAGCAGCCCACCAAGTCCACGCGCATCCGCGGCCCCAACTTGGAGCGCAACGTCGACGGACACGCGTCCGCATCAGGCGCGAAGCCGCCACCACCACCATCCCGGCTGGAAGAAGTCCGGGCGAAGTTGAGCACCCCGCTCACGACTGGCACCGACCCCACCACCGTCGAGGTGGACCTGGAGGCGCACCGCGTGCTCCTCCTCAAGCAGACCGAGGAGCTGGCTGCTGCCAAGCGCCAGTGGGAAATCACCCAGCGCGAGTACAACCGCGCCCACGGCCTCACCCGTGCGGCGACAACCCCAGCCGAGCCGGCCAGATCCGCCGCAGAGGCCGCGACCTAGGCGCCGAGATCGACCGCGACGGCGCGGAAGCGCCGGCTTCGTCAATGGAGCTACCCCTCTACAACACCCCCGACAAGAACATGCTCGCCGCGCAAGCCGCCGCAGAAGAGCTGCGCGGCCTCGAAGGCGAAGAGTTACTCCGCCAGACCGAGCGGGTGACTGAGCTGCTGAAGGATGCCAACCGGCAGTCGAAAGACCCCAGGTACGACCAGGATCCCAGAGCTTCTCACGCTCGTGGTGCCGCAGGCAACGCCAGGGACACGGCCGAGTCCACCTCTCCAGCACCAAGCCGGCACAACGACTCCCGTGCCACGTACGCGAGCTCAAGCCGAACGAGTCGCCAGCCGGGCGGCAACAGCAGCCGCAGCCGGCCTCCACCAAGCCGGAACCAGGAGCAAGACTCCGAGCCTCGACGCCAACACCGGCCGGCTCCAGAAGCCAGCGGCGCTCGCCAGCCGGCACGTTCCCGGCTGGGCCCTCGCATCGAGAAGGGCGGACGCCG
>NC_061513.1:239094315-239112038 GCF_022539505.1 Lolium rigidum
GGTGCGCGTCTCCGTCGGCCACAGCAGCCGGATCAGCTCCTCCGCCGCCTTCCGGAGCTCCCAGCCGAGCTTCGTGATGGGCTCCACGCGGGTGGCCATAGCCGCCAGGTAGTCGTCCATGGAGAAGTAATCCCCGCTCTTCTCGCCAGTAGCCCGCTGGCGCGCATCTCACGCCTCGCCGACTGCCTTCAGCGCCGCATCCTGCGCCTCAGGGAAGGCCGCTGCAAAGAAGAAGCACGTCAGAAATTTATCGATGCCGGAAAAAGGCAGAAAAATGCAAATTTTCGAAGCTCTAAAGTAAGCCTGGCGGCAGCCGGCAAGAACCGACTGCCCCCAGCCTGAAGATGGAGATTCCGAAGCTCTAAAGTAAGCCTGGCGGCAGCTGGCAAGAACCGACTGCCCCCAGCCTGAAGATGGAGATTCCGAAGCTCTAAAGTAAGCATGGTGGCAGCCGGCAAGAACCGACTGCCCCCAGCCTGAAGATGGAGATTTCGAAGTTGAGAAAAAAGCCTGGCGGCAGCCGGCATGAACCGACTGCCCCCAACCTGAAGATGGAGATATTGAAAAAATCGAAGTTTCTGCCGCCGGCTGCCAACCTAAGCCGGCAGCCGACGGCCGAAAGCCGGCAGAGGGGAAGGAAAGAGAAAAACATAAGGACTCACCGCCAAGCCGCGGTCGAGCCGGCTAATCTCATCCACCCACCGCTTGGCAGTGGCCGACAGCTCTTCGGACTTAGCGGTCACCTCTTGGCGAAGCGCAAGCCACTGCTTGTCCACCTCCTCCAGCCGCTTGCTCAGGCTCTCCACCTTCTCCTCTTCAGCCTTTTTGAGGGCAACAAGCTCCTTGAGGTGGTTAGCCTCAAGCAGGCACAGCCGCGTCAGCTCCCCCTCAGCCACCATTAGCTTGGCGGCAGCAGCCCGGCCCGTCTCCTCGCTCACGGCGCATTGGGCGCGGGCGGCCCGAAGATCCGACTCCAGTTGCGGGACCCGGGCGACTTCAGCTACAAGCCGGCAAGAAAAGTTGTTAAGCCAAGTAAAGTCAAAGGAAAAGAAGTCAAGTCAAAAGGAAGAAAACCCTACCCTTGGCGTCCTTCAGCTCACGAGCCAAGCCGGCCAGCTCAATCTTGGCCTTGTGGTAGCTGGTCACGACCCGGTTGTACAAAATGGTACGCCGCTCCGTAACCGCCTGAGAGAAATAAAGTCAGATGTCTAGGCGAAACCTGGGCCGGCTCCAAGCAGCCGGCCCATGCCTCGGAGGGCTACCAGGATAACAATTGCAAGAAACAAGACAAAACACCTACCTTGTCAGCCTCCTCCAACTTCGCCAAGTTGGTTAGGGTCTCAGTGGCCCTGGCCCTAAGGTTGGCGCGGAAGCCGGAGAAGAACATCTTCATGGGCGCCACGCCTGGATCGCCCTCTCGGCTGGTCACCTCGCAGGCATCCGCCTGATGCCACGCCTTCTCCATGGTGCCAGCCGAGCCCAGGCTGGAGTCGGAGGCGGACGCCACGTTCACAAGCCGAGCGCCCTTGGCCACGTGGAGGCCTTCAGTCGGCTCCGACGGACCCTCCATCCTCACCAGCGCCCGGGAGCCAGCGTCCCTCGTGCGCGCCGGCTCGTCCCTGGCCGGCTCCTCCCTCGACGACTCCGAAGATGGAGGCGGCGCGGTCGAAGCAGTCGGCCCGGTGGGAGCCGCCGTCTCCGGTGCCTGAGGTGCTCCCTCCGGGCTGTCCTCCAGCACCACGACGCTGGGTGCGGGTCCGCCGACTCCGGTCGCTGGCGGCGCAGCCCCGCCAGCTCCGGCTCCGGTCGCAGGCGGCATACCCCTGCCAGCTCCGGCTGCCGGCTCCACAAATCGAGCGCGATGCGGAAACATGTCATCCAGAGTAGGCCGGCGTGCCGGCTCACCCTGGGCGCCGCTGCCAGGCGCAGAAGGAGGTGCAGCTGAAGAAGATGCCCCCGCGGAAGGCGGCGTAGCCGCAGGCGTGATGCGTGTAGTTGACACGTCCGTTGGGAACCCCAAGAGGAAGGTGTGATGCGCACAGCGGCAAGTTTCCCTCAGTAAGAAACCAAGGTTTAATCGAACCAGAGAGGAGTCAAGAAGCACGTTGAAGGTTGATGGCGGCGGGATGTAGTGCGGCGCAACACCGTAGATTCCGGTGCCAACATGGAACCTCGCACAACACAACCAAAGTACTTTGCCCCAACGAAACAAGTGAGGTTGTCAATCTCACCGGCTTGCCTGTAACAAAGGATTAACCGTATTGTGTGGAAGATGATTGTTTGCAGAGAAAACAGTAAAACAAGTATTGCAGCAGATTTGTATTTCACTATTAAAAGAATGGACCGGGGTCCACAGTTCACTAGAGGTGTCTCTCCCATAAGATAAAAGCATGTTGGGTGAACAAATTACAGTCGGGAAATTAACAAATAGAGAGGGCATAACAATGCACATACATGACATGATAAGTATAGTGAGATTTAATTGGGCATTACGACAAAGTACATAGACCGCCATCCAACCGCATCTATGCCTAAAAAGTCCACCTTCAAAGTTATCATCCGAACCCTCCAGTATTAAGTTGCTAACAACAGACAATTGCATTAAGTATGGTGCGTAATGTAATCAACAACTACATCCTCGGACATAGCGCCAATGTTTTATCCCTAGTGGCAACAAGCACAACACAACCTTAGAACTTTCTCGTCACCGTCCCGGGTGTCAATGCATGCATGAACCCACTATCGAGCATAAATACTCCCTCTTGGAGTTAAAAGCAAAAACTTGGCCGGAGCCTCTACTAGTAACGGAGAGCATGCAAGATCATAAACAACACATATGTAATAACTTGATAATTAACATAACATGGTATTCTCTATCCATCGGATCCCGACAAACACAACATAGAGTATTACAGTATAGATGATCTTGATCATGTTAGGCAGCTCACAAGATCCAACAATGAAGCACAATGTGGAGAAGACAACCATCTAGCTACCGCTATGGACCCATAGTCCAGGGGTGAACTACTCACTCATCACTCCGGAGGCGACCATGGCGGTGTAGAGTCCTCCGGGAGATGAATCCCCTCTCCGGCAGGGTGCCGGAGGAGATCTCCGTAATCCCCCGAGATGGGATCGGCGGCGGCGGCGTCTCGCAAGGTTTTCCGTATCGTGGTTTTTCGCATCGTGGGTTTCGCGACGGAGGCTTTAAGTAGGCGGAAGGGCAGAGTCGGGGGCCCGACGAGGGGCCCACACCATAGGCGGCGCGGGCCCCCTTGGCCGCGCCGCCATGTGGTGTCGCCACCTCGTGGCCCCACTTCGTATGTTCTTCGGTCTTCCGGAAGCTCCGTGGAAAAATAGGCCCCCGGGTCTTCGTTTCGTCCAATTCCGAAAATATTTCGTTACTAGGATTTCGAAACCAAAAACAGCGTAAAACAGAACCGGCACTTCGGCATCTTGTTAATAGGTTAGTTCCGGAAAATGCACGAATATGACATAAAGTGTGCATAAAACATGTAGGTATCATCAATAATATGGCATAGAACATAAGAAATTATCGATACGTCGGAGACGTATCAAGCATCCCCAAGCTTAGTTCTCGCTCGTCCCGAGCAGGTAAAACGATAACAAAGATAATTTCTGAAGTGATATGCCATCATAACCTTGATCATACTATTTGTTAACATATGTAGTGAATGCAGCGATCAAAACAATGGTAATGACATGAGTAAACAAGTGAATCATAAAGCAAAGACTTTTCATGAATAGTACTTCAAGACAAGTATTAATAAGTCTTGCATAAGAGTTAACTCATAAAGCAATAAATCAAAGTAAAGGCATTGAAGCAACACAAAGGAAGATTAAGTTTCAGCGGTTGCTTTCAACTTGTAACATGTATATCTCATGGATAATTGTCAACATAGAGTAATATAACAAGTACAATATGCAAGTATGTAAGAATCAATGCACAGTTAATCACAAGTGTTTGCTTCTTGAGGTGGAGAGATATAGGTGAACTGACTCAACATAAAAGTAAAGAGAATGGTCCTTCAAAGAGGAAAGCATCGATTGCTATATTTGTGCTAGAGCTTTTATTTTGAAAACATGAAACAATTTTGTCAACCGTAGTAATAAAGCATATGAGTTATGTACATTATATCTTACAAGTTGCAAGTCTCATGCATAGTATACTAATAGTGCTCCGCACCTTGTCCTAATTAACTTGGACTACCGGATCTTTGCAATGCACATGTTTTGACCAAGTGTCACAATGGGGTACCTCCATGCCGCCTGTACAAAGGTCTAAGGAGAAAGCTCGCATTTTGGATTTCTCGCTTTTGATTATTCTCAACTTAGACATCCATACCGGGACAACATGGACAACAGATAATGGACTCCTCTTTAATGCATAAGCATGTGGCAACAATTATTATTCTCATATGAGATTGAGGATATATGTCCAAACTGAAACTTCCACCATGAATCATGGCTTTAGTTAGCGGCCCAAAGTTCTTCTCTAACAATATGCATGCTCCAACCATGAAGGTGGTAGATCTCTCTTGCTTCGGACAAGACGGACATGCATAGCAACTTACATGATATCCAACAAAGAATAGTTGATGGCGTCCCCGTAAACATGGTTATCGCACAACAAGCAACTTAATAAGAGATAAAGTGCATAAGTACATATTCAATACTACAATAGTTTTTAAGCTATTTGTCCCATGAGCTATATATTGCAAAGGTGAATGATGGAATTTTAAAGGTAGCACTCAAGCAATTTACTTTGGGATGGCGGATAAATACCATGTAGTAGGTAGGTATGGTGGACACAAATGGCATAGTGGTTGGCTCAAGTATTTTGGATGCATGAGAAGTATTCCCTCTCGATACAAGGTTTAGGCTAGCAAGGTTATTTGAAACAAACACAAGGATGAACGGTACAGCAAAACTCACATAAAAGACATATGGTAAACATTATAAGACTCCATACCGTCTTCCTTGTTATTCAAAACTCAATACTAGATGTTATCTAGACTCTAGAGAAACCAAATATGCAAACCAAATTAGCAAGCTCTAAGTATTTCTTCATTAATGGGTGCAAAGTATATGATGCAAGAGCTTAAACATGAGCACAACAATTGCCAAGTATCAAATTATCCAAGACATTTTAGAATTACTACATGTAGTATTTTCCAATTCCAACCATATAACAATTTAACGAAGAAGACTTCGCCATGAATACTATGAGTAGAGCCTAAGGACATATTTGTCCATATGCAACAGCGGAGCGTGTCTCTCTCACATAAAGTGAATGCTAGGATCCATTTTATTCAAACAAAAACAAAAACAAAAACAAACCGACGCTCCAAGCAACGTACATAAGATGTGACGGAATAAAAATATAGTTTCAGGGGAGGAACCTGATAATGTTGTCGATGAAGAAGGGGATGCCTTGGGAATCCCCAAGCTTAGACGCTTGAGTCTTATTAGAATATGCAGGGGTGAACCATCGGGGCATCCCCAAGCTTAGAGCTTTCACTCTCCTTGATCATATTGCATCATACTCCTCTCTTGATCCTTGAAAACTTCCTCCACACCAAACTCGAAACAACTCATTAGAGAGTTAGTGCATAATAAAAATTCACATGTTCAGAGGTGACACAACCATTATTAACACTTCTGGACATTGCATAAAGCTACTGGACATTAATGGATCAAAGAAATTCATCCAACATAGCAAAAGAGGCAATGCGAAATAAAAGACAGAATCTGTCAAAACAGAACAGTCCGTAAAGATGGATTTTATTAGGCCACCAGACTTGCTCAAACGAAAATGCTCAAATTGAATGAAAGTTGCGTACATATCCGAGGATCATGCTCGTAAATTGGCTTAATTTTCTGAGCTACCTACTGAGGAGATAGACCCAGATTCGTGACAAGCAAAGAAATCTGGAACTGCGCAAGAATCCAAATCTAGTACTTACTTTACTATCAAAGACTTTACTTGGCACAACAAAACATAAAACTAAGATAAGGAGAGGTTGCTACAGTAGTAAAAAACTTCCAAGACTCAAATATAAAACAAAAATATCGTAGTAAAAACATGGGTTGTCTCCCATAAGCGCTTTTCTTAACGCCTTCAGCCTAGGCGCGTAAAGTGTATATCAAGTAACATCAAGAGATGAAGCATCAACATCATAATTTGTTCTAATGATAGAATCATAAGGTAACTTCATTCTCTTCCTAGGGAAGTGTTCCATACCTTTCTTGAGAGGAAATTGATATTTAATATTACCTTCCTTCATATCAATAGTAGCACCAACGGTTCGAAGAAAAGGTCTTCCCAATATAATGGGGCAAGATGCATTGCATTCAATATCCCTATTAGGCATAACTTTCTATTTCAAAAGATCAACATCAGAGGCAAGACTATCAACTCTAGAAACAAGAATATCAATTTTATTGAGCTTTTCCTCAACAGATTTGTTAAAGGCAAGCTTGTGTACTAATAAATTCTTTAAGCATGGCTTCAAGTCCAGGGGGTGTATTCCTATTATTGTTGTAAGAATTCCCATAAGAATTAGCATAACCGTTACCATTATTATAAGGATATGGCCTATAGTTATTACTAGAATTGTTCCGATAAGCATTGTTGTTGAAATTATTATTTTTAATGAAGTTTACATCAACATGTTCTTCTTGGGCAGCCAATGAAGCTAATGGAACATTATTAGGATCAACATTAGTCCTATCATTCGCAAGCATAGACATAATAGCATCAACCTTATCATTCAAGGAAGAGGATTCTTCAACAGAATTTACCTTCTTACCTTGTGGAGCTCTTTCCGTGTGCCATTCAGAGTAATTAACCATCATATTATCAAGGAGCTTTGTTGCTTCACCAAGAGTGATGGACATAAAGGTACCTCCATCAGCTGAATCCAATAAATTCCGCGAAGAAAAATTTAGTCCTGCATAGAAGGTTTGGATGATCATCCAAGTAGTCAGTCCATGGGTTGGGCAATTTTTAACCAGAGATTTCATTCTTTCCCAAGCTTGAGCAACATGTTCATTATCCAATTGTTTAAAATTCATTATGCTACTCCTCAAAGATATAATTTTAGCAGGGGGATAATATCTACCAATAAAAGCATCCTTGCATTTAGTCCAGGAATCAATACTATTCTTAGGCAGAGATAGCAACCAATCTTTAGCTCTTCCTCTTAATGAGAAAGGGAACAATTTTAATTTTATAATGTCACCATCTACATCTTTATATTTTTGCATTTCACATAGTTCAACAAAATTATTGAGATGGGCAGCAACATCATCGTAACTAACACCCGAAAAATTGCTCTCTCATGACAAGATTAAGTAAAGCAGGTTTAATTTCAAAGAATTCTATCGTAGTAGCAGGTGGAGCAATAGGTGTGCATAAGAAATCATTATTATTTGTGCTTGTGAAGTCACACAACTTAGTATTTTCAGGGTTGGCCATTTTAGCAATAGTAAATAAAGCAAACTAGATAAAGTAAATGCAAGTAAACTAATTTTTTTGTGTTTTTGATATGGCAAACAAGACAGTAAATAAAATAAAGCTAGCAACTAATTTTTTTGTGTTTTGATATAATGCAGCAAACAAAGTAGTAAATAAAATAAAGCAAGACAAACAAAGTAAAGAGATTGAGAAGTGGAGACTCCCCTTGCAGCGTGTCTTGATCTCCCCGGCAACGGCGCCAGAAATTTGCTTGATGCGTGTAGTTGACACGTCCGTTGGGAACCCCAAGAGGAAGGTGTGATGCGCACAGCGGCAAGTTTCCCTCGCAAGAAACCAAGGTTTAATCGAACCAGTAGGAGTCAAGAAGCACGTTGAAGGTTGATGGCGGCGGGATGTAGTGCGGCGCAACACCGGAGATTCCGGTGCCAACGTGGAACCCGCACAACACAACCAAAGTACTTTGCCCCAACGAAACAGATGAGGTTGTCAATCTCACCGGCTTGCTGTAACAAAGGATTAACCGTATTGTGTGGAAGATGATTGTTTGCGAGAGAAAACAGATAAAACAAGTATTGCAGAGCAGATTTGTATTTCAAGTATTAAAAGAATGGACCGGGGTCCACGCTCACTAGAGGTGTCTCTCCCATAAGATAAAAGCATGTTGGGTGAACAAATTACAGTCGAGCAATTAACAAATAGAGAGGGCATAACAATGCACATACATGACATGATAAGTATAGTGAGATTTAATTGGGCATTACGACAAAGTACATAGAGCTGCCATCCAACTGCATCTATGCCTAAAAAGTCCACCTTCAGGTTATCATCCGACCCCCTCCAGTATTAAGTTGCTAACAACATACAATTGCATTAAGTATGGTGCGTAATGTAATCAACAACTACATCCTCGGACATAGCGCCAATGTTTTATCCCTAGTGGCAACAGCACAACACAACCTTAGAACTTTCTGTCACTGTCCCTGGTGTCAATGCAGGCATGAACCCACTATCGAGCATAAATACTCCCTCTTGGAGTTAAAAGCAAAAACTTGGCCAGAGCCTCTACTAGTAACGGAGAGCATGCAAGATCATAAACAACACATATGTAATAACTTGATAATTAACATAACATGGTATTCTCTATCCATCGGATCCCGACAAACACAACATAGAGTATTACGAGATAGATGATCTTGATCATGTTAGGCAGCTCACAAGATCCAACAATGAAGCACAATGAGGAGAAGACAACCATCTAGCTACTGCTATGGACCCATAGTCCAGGGGTGAACTACTCACTCATCACTCCGGAGGCGACCATGGCGGTGTAGAGTCCTCCGGGAGATGAATCCCTCTCCGGCGGGGTGCCGGAGGAGATCTCCGGAATCCCCCGAGATGGGATCGGCGGCGGCGGCGTCTCGATAAGGTTTTCCGTATCGTGGTTTTTCGCATCGGGGGTTTCGCGACGGAGGCTTTAAGTAGGCGGAAGGGCGAGTCGGGGCCCGACGAGGGCCCACACCATAGGCGGCGCGGGCCCCCTTGGCCGCGCCGCCATGTGGTGTCGCCACCTCGTGGCCCCACTTCGTATGTTCTTCGGTCTTCCGGAAGCTCCGTGGAAAAATAGGCCCACGGGTCTTCGTTTCGTCCAATTCCGAGAATATTTCGTTACTAGGATTTCTGAAACCAAAAACAGCGAGAAAACAGGAACTGGCACTTCGGCATCTTGTTAATAGGTTAGTTCCAGAAAATGCACGAATATGACATAAAGTGTGCATAAAACATGTAGGTATCATCAATAATATGGCATAGAACATAAGAAATTATCGATACGTTGGAGACGTATCAAGGCGGCACGACAACGGTGGGCGGCGTGCGCGCACGCGTCGAGGGCGTCGGGGTCGGCTCCCTCCTCTGCCGCTGGAACGGCGACGAGGCGCGGGGAGTCGGCCGAGAGCCGCCACCCTGGGCGAATTTGATGGCCGCCCTAGTCGAACAAACAAGAAAAAATAAGTATAAAAAGAAAGGAAAGAAAAGGAATCAAACAACGAAGAAAAGAGACTTACCCGGCCTGCTCCGGAACCTTCTTAGGCGCCAGCCGGCGCTGCTTCTTGGCCTTGGCCTCCAGCGCGACCGTGGATCCGCCGCTGGCCCGCTTCTTCCCCTTGGGCGCAGAAGTCACCGAGGCGGCAGGCGGCCTCGCGCGCAGGGGCACCGCGGGGATTGGCCCCGTAGTGGACGTCGCCGGCTCCTCCTCCTTCTGGTGCTCCGGCGAGGGCGGCGGATTGTGCTCCCCCTGGCCGCCTTGGTCGGGCACCTCCGGCAGCTCGTCATCGCCGGCTTGGTCAGCCGGATCAGCATGATCCGGCGTCCAGATCTTCTGCTCCAGGTCACCATCCTCGGTGCCCTGGCGGTCGAAAAGCTAAAGACAAAACGAAGACAGTAAATAACAAGTCGGCCACGCAGCCGCAAGCCGGAAGTCGGCCGAAATACAAAAACTTACCAACTCAGGCGGCGACACCCGGTTGTAAGGCGGCAGCCCCCAGTCCCAGTTCTCCGGCATGTTGGCCTTGGTGATGTTGTTCACCCGGCGGGCAACCTGGGCCTTGGTGAGCTCCACCTTCGACATCCGGTCGGATCAAACCGGCTAGACATGTGCCCGATCTTGTGGACACGCATCTGGAGCGGCAGCACCCGGCGATCGGTGTAGGTGCAGAGGAGGTCCTCGGCGCTCAGCCGGCCCCCTGTGACACAAGCTCCCAAGAAGTCCCACAGGAGGTTTACCTCTGCGTCCGGGTCCGTCGTCCTGGCGTTGTGGCCCCAGTTGATCCGGCCGACTGGCGGAGCCGGGTTGTACTCTGGCAGGTTGAGCCGGTCGATGGCCGGGTCTGCGTTCCGAACGTAGAAGAACGACATCTGCCAGTTCTTCACCGAGTCCACCGTCGGGATCCTCGGGAAAGGCGTACCTGGGCGGGAGTAGATCGAGGCGGCGCCGCAGGCCCGCAGCTGGCCGTCAGTCGTCTGCGCCTTGATGTAGAACAGCCGGCTCCAGAACTCAACGTCCGGCCACAATCCGGCGTAGCCCTCCATGAAGGCCACGTAGCAGCTGAAGAGGACGCAGGCGTTGGCCGGCAGGTGGTGAGGCTGCAAGCCGAAGAAGTCCAGAAATCGCCGGAAGAAGGGTGAAGCCGGCAGGCCCAACCCTCGATCGAGGTGCGCTCCGAAGACCACACGCTCGCCGGGGTTTGGCCTGGGCTCCTCCTCACCGTCGGGCGCCCTCGTGAGCACCCCCCCCGGAATCCGGCGGAGGCGCCCCAGACGCTCGATGTCGTCTTCCCGCATGTAGGAGCCCCTCCAGGAACCGCTCGGATGGGCCATCGATGAGGACGAAGAAGAAGACCAAGAGAGATGAAACGGCGAGGAGGAACCGCGAGACGGCGACGACGGCGGCGGCGGAGAGCGTACCGTGGAAACGCGGGGCCCCGTGGCGTCGGCTTGGCGTGCGGACGGCTGCGGAGAGATGAAGGAGTGCGGCTGCGCTCGATCACCAGAGTTCGCCAGGAGGTCGTCGGAGAAGAAGTGCGGTGGCGTGAAGCAGCCCGTGCGAAGAGGAGTGGAGCAGGAGTGCGAGGAGGAAGAAGGGCCGCCTCGATGCCTCCCCCGCGGCATTTATAGCCTCCAGCCGCGGGCGGTTGGCCTCCAAGTGGCAGACGTGGGCCACGTCCCCGGATTTACTGCGCCGTAACTCCTCCCACGACCGCAACGGTTACCGGAAACGGCCACACCACTTCCCCCACGACCGCACCGGATCCGGAGGCGACATTGATGTGACCAGACGAAGCGGCAACAGGAGCCAGCCGTCAGAGCAGTCAAGTCGGGCACAGGGCCCGAGGCGGCGGAGACTCCGGCGCGCCCAAGCCGGAGCCGGACATTAAATTCCATCCGGCCCCAAACTCTCCTAACAAGGCGGAGACATCGCCAACACTTGTAAAAAAGCAAAAGCTGCAGAAGCGAAAATAGCGTCCGGCTAGAAGCAGCCGGGTGAAGCAAGCCGGATGAGGGCGCAGCCGGCTGAATGGAAATTCTCAGTCGGCCCCTCCAAGGGCCGCCCAACACGTTCGGGAGATATCTAAGAGCCAGGAAAACCTGCCTAGGTCCCTCTTTACGCAGGACCTTGCCAGCTTCGGGGGCTAATGTCGGGGGGAAGACCCCGGGTAGGGCAATGGACGCGGAGCAGCCGGCTAGAGGTTGGCCGGCTCGCGGCAAAGGCCGGCTGAGGAGCAGCCGGCTGAAGCTGTGGCCGGCGCGCTCGGAAGCCGGGCTGGCTCTAAGTCCTAGTCGGCCTGGCTACGGCCGTCCGCGCTGTGGTTGGGCCGGCTTCTACAAGCCATATCCGATCGGGGTTCACACCTCAGACCGACTCGAGGCTGGCGAGTCTTGCATGAGAAGGAACTGAGCAGGTGGTCCGGGTTCGCAGGTCCACGCTGACCTCCTCTCCCGTAAAGCGCGGGGCACTGTGGAGCAATAGTGCCACGCGGCGGACAGGCCATCATGGCGTACGTCGATCCGTACCGGCTACAGGGCATGATGGCGACAGAGACACCTCCTCTCCATACCGCTGACTCCGGCAGGCGGATGGGACAGGCCATAAGGCCTCAACAGCTCCTGACGTCAACGCCTCGGGAAGGAGCAGAAGCCGAAGCCGGCCAGTCGGCCATTAGTTCTTAGGGACTTCATTGTAAAGTGCCAGCGCCTATATAAGCTGCACTACCCCCTCGTGCGGGGGAGGATCGATCATTCTCACTTCATTCTAGACTTAGCGCTACTCGAGGAGAGAGACCTTCGTCTACCTTAGCCTCCCCGAGCAGCCGGATACAGCTCTAGGAGCACCATTGTACTGTGTGATTACCATATACACTCATAGCAGGAGTAGGGGTTTTACCTCCATCGGAGGGCCTCGAACCTGGGTACGTCGACCATGTCATTCGTCCCCATACCCGCATCTGGATACCGCCGTGAGACCATCTAGGAACCACCTTCGATTAGCCACCCTATGGCATATGACGTGACGATACCACGACAGACGGTGCTTTTTCCAGCAGAATCCTGACTCCGGTGAGTGATTCTCCAATAATCATGAAACATGCAAAATAGGTGAAATAACATAAGTATCATCTCTAAATATGAAATATATGAATGAATAACAGTAAAGTATGATATAAAATAGTGATGCAAAATGGACGTATCAACTCCCCCCAAGCTTAGACTTCGCTTGTCCCCAAGAGAAACTGAACTCAGTAAACAAGACCACATGTTTATGGAGTGAAGAGTCAATAAATAAAATACGGACAAGAAGCATCATATTGATTCACACAAAACATTCTAGTGAACAACTTCCTCATATAAATCAACTTGAAACAAGTAGAAGGAAATCACAAATAAAGGTGCATAGGAAATCATAATTGGTGATGGCAAACTTCGTTCTTGGTCAAAGAACAGTTAACAGATTGTACTTATCTATCGAGCAGCGTTCTTATATTAAAGCTTATATAGCGAAACTTGCATACTCAATCATAATAATCTCCTCATAATCATTGATAACCTTCAAAGCTATATTTATTCAGATAAAACTTGTACTAAACGAGGAAGAGTAAAAGGCATGATTAAGTAGATCACAATATAAATGGTTTGATCACAACAACTCAATTGCTTGCTTAAGATAGAGGGAAATAGGTTTACTGACTCAACATAAAGTAAAAGATGGGCCCTTCGCGAGAGGAAGCAGGGATTAAATCATGTGCTAGAGCTTTTTAAGTTTTGAAATCATATAGAGAGCATAAAAGTAAAGTTTGAGAGGTGTTTGTTGTTGTCAACGAATGGTAGTGGGTACTCTAACCCCCTTGCCAAACAGACTTCCAAAGAGCGGCTCCCATGAATGACGTTATCTCTACCAGCAAGGCAGATCATCCCTCTTCTCTTTTGTTTACACATGTAGTTTATTTAAGGATGACACTCCTCCCAACCTTTGCTTTCACAAGCCATGGCTAACTGATACGTCTCAAACATATCTATGATTTCTTATGGTCCATGCTACTTTTATGATGATACTCACATGTTTTATACACATTATATGTCATTATTATGCGTTTTCCGGAAATAACCTATTGACGAGATGCTCAGAAGGGCCGATTCTTGTTTTCTGCTGTTTTTGGTTTCAGAAATCCTAGTAAGGAAATATTCTCGGAATCGGACGAAATCAACGCCCAGCATCTTAGAAATCCACGAAGCTTCCAGAACACCCGAGAGCCACCAGAGGAGGGCCACATGGACACCAGACGCCAGGGCGGCGCGGCCCAAGGGGGGCGCGCCCCCCTATTGTGTGGCGCCCCCGTCAGCCTTCTGACTCCGCCTCTTCGCCTATTTAAAGGTCCCTGACCTAAATCTTCGATACGGAAAAGCCACGGTACGAGAATCCTTCCAGAGCCGCCGCCATCGCGAAGCCAAGATCTGGGGACAGGAGTCTCTGTTCCGGCACGCCGCCGGGACGGGAAGTGCCCCCGGAAGGCTTCTCCATCAACACCGCCGCCATCTCCATCAACGCTGCTGTCTCCCATGAGGAGGGAGTAGTTCTCCCTCGAGGCTAAGGGCTGTACCGGTAGCTATGTGGTTAATCTCTCTCCTATGTACTTCAATACAATGATCTCATGAGCTGCCTTACATGATTGAGATTCATATGAGTTTTGTATCACTATTCATCTATGTGTTACTCAGGTGATGTTATTAAAGTAGTCTATTCCTCCTCCATGGTGTAATGGTGACAGCGTGTGCATCATGTAGTACTTGGCGTAGGTTATGATTGTAATCTCTTGTAGATTATGAAGTTAATTATTGCTATGATAGTATTGATGTCATCTATTCCTCCTTCATAGTGTGATGGTGACAGTGTGCATGCTATGTTAGTACTTGGTGTAATTGCAATGATCTATCATGCACTCTAAGGTTATTTAAATATGAACATTGAATGTTGTGGAGCTTGTTAACTCCGGCATTGAGGTGCTCTTGTAGCCCTACGCAATTAGTGGTGTTCATCATCCAACAAGAGAGTGTAGAGTGGTTTTATTATGTGATCAATGTTGAGAGTGTCCACTAGTGAAAGTAGGATCCCTAGGCCTTGTTTCCAAACATCGAATCTCTATTTACTTACTGTTCTGTTGCATGTTTACTCGCTGCCATATTTTATTCAGATTGCTATTACCACTCATATACATCCATACTACTTGTATTTCACTATCTCTTCGCCGAACTAGTGCACCTATACACCTGACAAGTGTATTAGGTGTGTTGGGGACACAAGAGACTTCTTGTATCGTGATTGCAGGGTTGCTTGAGAGGGATATCTTTGACCTCTTCCTCCCTGAGTTCGATAAACCTTGGGTGATCCACTTAAGGGAACTTGCTGCTTGTTCTACAAACCTCTCCTCTTGGAGGCCCAACACTGTCTACAAGAATAGAAGCACCTGTAGACATCAAGCACTTTTCTGGCGCCGTTGCCGGGGAGGAAAGGTAAAAGGCACTCATACTCCGGTCCCAGGTAACTAAGTACTTTTCTGTTGCCGTTGTGTGTGTGCTCGAAGCTATTTCCTTTAGATCCTGCAATTGCACCTTTTTGTTTCTTGTTTACACTAGTTAGGCATAATGGAAAACATCTGTGAGCTTTTTGTACTATTTCCTGAGTCAAGACATGAATGGTTTAATGCGAAAATTAAAAAAACCTATGGAACCTTATTTGCATGCTAGTAGTAATATTAGTATGAACGCTTTGAACACCATTGTTGATAATGATATAGAAAATTCTAAGCTTGGGGAGGTCGGTTTTGATGAAAATGATCTCTTTAGCCCTCCGGGTATTGAGGAGAAAGTTTATGTTGATTATGATATGCCTCCCATATATGATGATTATAATGATAGTGGTCTTTTGGTGCCGCCTACTATGGAGAGTAAATTTAATTATGATTATACTATGCCTCCTATATTTGATGATGAGAATAATAATGATAGCTACTTTGTTGAATTTGCTCCCACTACAACTAATAAAACTGATTATGCTTATGTGGAGAGTAATGATACTTTTATGCATGTGAATAAGAATGCTTTATGTGATACTTATATTGTTGAGTTTGTTCATGATGCCACTGGAAATTATTATGAGAGAGGAAAATATGGTTGTAGAAGTTTTCATGTTAGTAAAACACCTCTCTATATGCTGAAATTTTTGAAGTTACACTTGTTTTATCTTTCTATGCTTGTTGCATTATGCTTCATGAATTTTTTTATTTACAAGATTCCTTTTCATAGGAAGTGGGTTAGGCTTAAATTTGTTTCATATTTTCTTCTTGATGCTCTCTTTTGCTTCAACTACTATTTCTTACGAGTGCATCATTAAAACTGCTGAGCCCATCTTAATAGCTATAAAGAAAGCACTTCTTGGGAGATAACCCATGTGTTTATTTTACTACAGTACTTTTATTTTATATTTGAGTCTTGGAAGTTTTTACTATTGTAGAAACCTCTCCTTATCTTTATTTCATTGCATTGTTGTGCCAAGTAAAATCTTTGATAGTAAGGTTCATACTAGATTTGGATTACTGCGCAGAAACAGATTTCGTGCTGTCACGAATTTGGGTATGATTCTCTGTAGGTAACTCAGAAAAATCTGCCAATTTACGTGCGTGATCCTCAGATATGTACGCAACTTTCGTTCAATTTGGGAATTTTCATCTGAGCAAGTCTGGTGCCTCTTTAAAATTCGTCTTTACGGATTGTCTGTTTTGACAGATTCTGCCTTTTATTTCGCATTGCCTCTTTTGCTGTGTTGGATGGATTTCTTTGTTCCATTAACTTCCAGTAGCTTTGAGCAATGTCCAGAAGTGTTAAGAATGATTGTGTCACCTCTGAATATGAGAATTTTTGATTATACACTAACCCTCTAATGAGTTTGTTTTGAGTTTGGTGTGGAGGAAGTTTTCAAGGGTCAAGAGAGGAGGATGATATAATGTGATCAAGAAGAGTGAAAAGTCTAAGCTTGGGGATGCCCCCGTGGTTCATCCCTGCATATTTCAAGAAGACTCAAGCATCTAAGCTTGGGGATGCCCAAGGCATCCCCTTCTTCATCGACAACTTATCAGGTCACCTCTAGTGAAACTATATTTTTATTCAGTCACATCTTATGTGCTTTACTTGGAGCGTCTGTGTGCTTTTATTTTCGTTTTTGTTATTTTCATTCTCTGAATAAATTCATGCTTGTGTGGGAGAGAGACACGCTCCGCTGTTTCGTATGAACACATATGTTCTTAGCTTTATCTTTAATGTTCATTGCGAAGGTTGAAACTGCTTCGTTAATTGTTATTTGGTTGGAAACAGAAAATGCTTCATGTGGTAAATGGTATAATGTCTTGAATAATTTGATACTTGGCAATTGTTGTGCTCATATAGATCATGTTTAAGCTCTTGCATCATGTACTTTGTACCTATTAATGAAGAACTACATAGAGCTTGTTAAAATTTGGTTTGCATGATTAGTTTCTCTAGAGTCTAGATATTTTCTGGTTAAGGTGTTTGAACAACAAGGAAGACGATGTAAAGTCTTATAATGCTTGCAATATGTTCACATGTGAGCTTTGCTGCACCTTTTATACTTGAGTTTGCTTCAAACAACCTTGCTAGCCTAGCCTTGTATTGAGAGGAATTCTTCTCGTGCATCCAAATCCTTGAGCCAAATACTATGCCATTTGTGTCCACCATACCTACCTACCACATGGTATTTCTCTTCCATTCCAAAGTAAATTACTTCATGTGCTACCTTTAAACAATTCAAAACTTTATTACTTCTTATTTGTGTCAATGTTTTATAGCTCATGAGGAAGTATGTGGTGTTTTATCTTTCAATCTTGTTGCGCAGCTTTCACCAATGGACTAGTGGCTTCATCCGCTTATCCAATAATTTTGCAAAAAGAGCTGGCGCGGGGTTCCCACCAGCCCCCAATTAATCAACCTTCATTAATAATTCTCTTCACATGTTTTGCTCTGATTCATTGATGACCCACAAGTATAGGGGGTGTATCGTAGTATCTTCGATAAGTAAGAATGTCGATCCCAACGAGGAGCAGAAGGTGTTGACAGGCAGTTTTGATGAAGGATTCACTGTAAATGCTCACGAACAAGTATT